>NW_026622940.1:0-31000 GCF_023065955.2 Ursus arctos | reverse complement strand
CTCGGGTCCCCAATCCCAGGCGTTGGTGGCGCCAGGCCCCTCGCGAGGGGCCCCTAAGGAGCCCACCTAGAGTTAGGGTTAGCCCCCAGGAAGCCTGCAAGCCCGATCTGCTGGATGTGCAGCGAGCGGAGGGGCAGGCCGAGCTGAGGGCGTTGGGGAGCGGGGGCCCAAGAGTTTGGCGCGGGGGCCTTCGAAATGCGCCAGGGGCTCGGTGTGCCCTGCACATTCTCCCGCCCTGAATGACCAGCGGCGCCAATAAAGGCCCGGGTGGCGGTGGGGCGGAGGGTGAGTCCAGCGCTGGGGCGGGGGTCCCCAGTCCCTGGCATTGCGGTGCCAGGCCCCTTGGGAGGCGCCCCTTGGGGGCCGACCTAGGGTTAGGATTAGCCCCGAGGAGGCCGGCAGGCAGGATCCATGGGCGGTGTGCGGAGGGGGGGGGGCAGGCCGAAGGGAGGGGCGCTGGTGAGTGGGATCGTGGGCCCAAGTGTTTTGTCGCAGGCGGCCTTCGAAGCTCGCCAGGGGCTCGGAGGGCCCTACCCGTTCTCGAGCCTGAATGACTGGCGGCGCCCCTAGCGGCCCGGGGTGGCGGGGGGCTGCAGGGTGAGTCCAGCGCTGGGGTTCGGAGGTTCCCAATCCCCAGCGTTGGGGCGCCAAGCCCCTTGGATGGGCCCTTCGGGGACCGACCTAGGGTTAGGATTAGCCTCCAGGAGTAGGGCAGGTCCGATCCGCCTGCTGTGTTTCGAGCGGAGGGGCGGGTTGAGGTGAGGGGCGCTGACTAGTGGGAGCGTGGGCCCAAGCGCTTTGGGGAGCGGGTGCATCGAGGGTCCGGGGGGGGCTGGAAGGGCCCTGTATGTTCTCCTGCCCTGAATGAGCGGCAGCGCCCCTAGTGGCCCAGGTGGTGGAGGGACAGCAGTGTTAGTTTGGCCCTGGGTCTCAGGGGTCCCCAATCCCCAGCGTTGCAGCCCCAGGCCCCTTGTTATGGGCCTCTCGGGGACTGACCTAGGGTTAGGGTTAGCAAGCAGGATGCCGGCAGGCCCGAAATGCCGCCTGTGCTGTGAGTGGAGGGGCGGGCGGAGTGAGGGCGCTGGCGAGCAGAAGCCTGGGCCCAAACATTTTGGTGCGGGGGCCTTCAAAGGTCGCGGGGGGCTCAGAGGGCCCTGCCCGGTCTCCCCCCCTGAATCACCGGCGGGCCCCCTAGCGGCCCAGGGGTGGGGGGCTGCAGGGTGAATCCGGCGCTGGGTCTCGGGTCCCCACTCCCTGGCGTTGGGGGCGCCAAGCACCTTCGGATGGGCCCCTGGGGGACCCACCTTGGGTTAGGCTTAGCCCCCAGTAGGCCATCAGGCCCAATCCCCTGGCTGTGTAGCGCGCATTGCGGCGGGCCAGGGGAGGGAGCTGGCGAGCGGGACCGTGGGCCCACAGGTTTTGGCGCTGGGGCGGCCTTCGAAGGTCGTCAGGGGCTTGTAGGACCCTGCACCTTCTCCCGCCTGAATGACCGGCGGCGCTCCTAGCGGCCCGGGTGGCGGGTGGCTGCAGGGTGAGTCCGGCCCTGGGGCTAGGACGTCCGGGATCCCGGGCATGGCGGCGCAAGGCCCCTTGGGAGGGGCCCCTCGGGAACCGACCTAGGGTTAGGGTTAGCCCCCAGGAGGCCGGCAGGTCCGATCCGGCTGCTGTGTTTCGAGCGGAGGGGCGGGTTGAGGTGGGGGCGCTGACTAGTGGGAACGTGGGCCCAAGCGCTTTGGGGCAGGGGGCCATCGAATGTGGAAGGGGGCTTGGAGGGCCCTGCCCCTTCTCCCGCCGGGAATGAGCGGCAGCGCCCCTAGTGGCCCAGGTGGTGGAGGGGCAACAGTGTTAGTCCGGCCCTGGGGCACTGGGGTCCCCAATCCCCAGCGTTGCATCCCCGGGCCCCTTCTCAGGGGCCTCTCGGGGACTGACCTAGGGTTAGGGTTAGCAAGCAGGATGCCGGCAGGCCCAAAATGCCGGCTGTGCGGCGAGTGGAGGGGCGGGCGGAGTGAGGGCGCTGGCGAGCAGGAGCCTGGGCCCAAACATTTTGGCGCCTGGGGCCTTCCAAGGTCGCTGGGGGCTCAGAGGGCCCTGCCCGTTCTGCCGCCCTGATGACAGGCGGCGCCAATAACGGCCCGGGTGGCGGTGGGGCGGAGGGTGAGTCCAGCGCTGGGTCTCGGGTCCCCAATCCCAGGCGTTGGGGCGCCAGGCCCCTCGCGAGGGGCCCCTAAGGAGCCCACCTAGAGTTAGGGTTAGCCCCCAGGAAGCCTGCAAGCCCGATCTGCTGGATGTGCAGCGAGCGGAGGGGCAGGCCGAGCTGAGGGCGTTGAGGAGAGTGGGAGCGGGGGCCCAAGAGTTTGGCGCGGGGGCCTTCGAAATGCGCCAGGGGCTCGGTGTGCCCTGCACATTCTCCCGCCCTGAATGACCAGCGGCGCCAATAAAGGCCCGGGTGGCGGTGGGGCGGAGGGTGAGTCCAGCGCTGGGGCGGGGGTCCCCAGTCCCTGGCATTGCGGTGCCAGGCCCCTTGGGAGGCGCCCCTTGGGGGCCGACCTAGGGTTAGGATTAGCCCCGAGGAGGCCGGCAGGCAGGATCCATGGGCGGTGTGCGGAGGGGGGGGGCAGGCCGAAGGGAGGGCGCTGGTGAGTGGGATCGTGGGCCAAGTGTTTTGTCGCAGGCGGCCTTCGAAGCTCGCCAGGGGCTCGGAGGGCCCTACCCGTTCTCGAGCCTGAATGACTGGCGGCGCCCCTAGCGGCCCGGGTGGCGGGGGGCTGCAGGGTGAGTCCAGCGCTGGGGTTCGGAGGTTCCCAATCCCCAGCGTTGGGGCGCCAAGCCCCTTGGATGGGCCCTTCGGGGACCGACCTAGGGTTAGGATTAGCCTCCAGGAGTAGGGCAGGTCCGATCCGCCTGCTGTGTTTCGAGCGGAGGGGCGGGTTGAGGTGAGGGCGCTGACTAGTGGGAGCGTGGGCCCAAGCGCTTTGGGGGAGCGGGTGCATCGAGGGTCCGGGGGGGGCTGGAAGGGCCCTGTATGTTCTCCTGCCCTGAATGAGCGGCAGCGCCCCTAGTGGCCCAGGTGGTGGAGGGACAGCAGTGTTAGTTTGGCCCTGGGTCTCAGGGGTCCCCAATCCCCAGCGTTGCAGCCCCAGGCCCCTTGTTATGGGCCTCTCGGGGACTGACCTAGGGTTAGGGTTAGCAAGCAGGATGCCGGCAGGCCCGAAATGCCGCCTGTGCTGTGAGTGGAGGGGCGGGCGGAGTGAGGGCGCTGGCGAGCAGAAGCCTGGGCCCAAACATTTTGGTGCGGGGGCCTTCAAAGGTCGCGGGGGGCTCAGAGGGCCCTGCCCGGTCTCCCCCCCTGAATCACCGGCGGGCCCCCTAGCGGCCAGGGGTGGGGGGCTTGCAGGGTTGAATCCGGCGCTGGGTCTCGGGTCCCCACTCCCTGGCGTTGGGGCGCCAAGCACCTTCGGATGGGCCCCTGGGGGACCCACCTTGGGTTAGGCTTAGCCCCCAGGAGGCCATCAGGCCCAATCCCCTGGCTGTGTAGCGCGCATTGCGGCGGGCCAGGGGAGGGAGCTGGCGAGCGGGACCGTGGGCCCACAGGTTTTGGCGCTGGGGCGGCCTTCGAAGGTCGTCAGGGGCTTGTAGGACCCTGCACCTTCTCCCGCCTGAATGACCGGCGGCGCTCCTAGCGGCCCGGGTGGCGGGTGGCTGCAGGGTGAGTCCGGCCTGGGGCTAGGACGTCCGGGATCCCGGGCATGGCGGCGCAAGGCCCCTTGGGAGGGGCCCCTCGGGAACCGACCTAGGGTTAGGGTTAGCCCCCAGGAGGCCGGCAGGTCCGATCCGGCTGCTGTGTTTCGAGCGGAGGGGCGGGTTGAGGTGGGGGCGCTGACTAGTGGGAACGTGGGCCCAAGCGCTTTGGGGCAGGGGGCCATCGAATGTGGAAGGGGGCTTGGAGGGCCCTGGCTCTTCTCCCGCCGGGAATGAGCGGCAGCGCCCCTAGTGGCCCAGGTGGTGGAGGGGCAACAGTGTTAGTCCGGCCCTGGGGCACTGGGGTCCCCAATCCCCAGTGTTGCATCCCCGGGCCCCTTGTCAGGGGCCTCTCGGGGACTGACCTAGGGTTAGGGTTAGCAAGCAGGATGCCGGCAGGCCCAAAATGCCGGCTGTGCGGCGAGTGGAGGGGCGGGCGGAGTGAGGGCGCTGGCGAGCAGGAGCCTGGGCCCAAACATTTTGGCGCCTGGGGCCTTCCAAGGTCGCTGGGGGCTCAGAGGGCCCTGCCCGTTCTGCCGCCCTGATGACAGGCGGCGCCAATAACGGCCCGGGTGGCGGTGGGGCGGAGGGTGAGTCCAGCGCTGGGTCTCGGGTCCCCAATCCCAGGCGTTGGGGCGCCAGGCCCCTTGCGAGGGGCCCCTAAGGAGCCCACCTAGAGTTAGGGTTAGCCCCCAGGAGGCCTGCAAGCCCGATCTGCTGGATGTGCAGCGAGCGGAGGGGCAGGCCGAGCTGAGGGCGTTGAGGAGTGGGAGCGGGGGGCCCAAGAGTTTGGCGCGGGGGCCTTCGAAATGCGCCAGGGGCTCGGTGTGCCCTGCACATTCTCCCGCCCTGAATGACCAGCGGCGCCAATAAAGGCCCGGGTGGCGGTGGGGCGGAGGGTGAGTCCAGCGCTGGGGCGGGGGTCCCCAGTCCCTGGCATTGCGGTGCCAGGCCCCTTGGGAGGCGCCCCTTGGGGGGCCGACCTAGGGTTAGGATTAGCCCCAAGGAGGCCGGCAGGCAGGATCCAATGGGCGGTGTGCGGAGGGGGGGGGCAGGCCGAAGGGAGGGCGCTGGTGAGTGGGATCGTGGGCCCAAGTGTTTTGTCGCAGGCGGCCTTCGAAGCTCGCCAGGGGCTCGGAGGGCCCTACCCGTTCTCGAGCCTGAATGACTGGCGGCGCCCCTAGCGGCCCGGGTGGCGGGGGGGCTGCAGGGTGAGTCCAGCGCTGGGGTTCGGAGGTTCCCAATCCCCAGCGTTGGGGCGCCAAGCCCCTTGGATGGGCCCTTCGGGGACCGACCTAGGGTTAGGATTAGCCTCCAGGAGTAGGGCAGGTCCGATCCGCCTGCTGTGTTTCGAGCGGAGGGGCGGGTTGAGGTGAGGGCGCTGACTAGTGGGAGCGTGGGCCCAAGCGCTTTGGGGAGCGGGTGCATCGAGGGTCCGGGGGGGGCTGGAAGGGCCCTGTATGTTCTCCTGCCCTGAATGAGCGGCAGCGCCCCTAGTGGCCCAGGTGGTGGAGGGACAGCAGTGTTAGTTTGGCCCTGGGTCTCAGGGGTCCCCAATCCCCAGCGTTGCAGCCCCAGGCCCCTTGTTATGGCCTCTCGGGGACTGACCTAGGGTTAGGGTTAGCAAGCAGGATGCCGGCAGGCCCGAAATGCCGCCTGTGCTGTGAGTGGAGGGGCGGGCGGAGTGAGGGCGCTGGCGAGCAGAAGCCTGGGCCCAAACATTTTGGTGCGGGGGCCTTCAAAGGTCGCGGGGGGCTCAGAGGGCCCTGCCCGGTCTCCCCCCCTGAATCACCGGCGGGCCCCCTAGCGGCCCAGGGGTGGGGGGCTGCAGGGTGAATCCGGCGCTGGGTCTCGGGTCCCCACTCCCTGGCGTTGGGGCGCCAAGCACCTTCGGATGGGCCCCTGGGGGACCCACCTTGGGTTAGGCTTAGCCCCCAGTAGGCCATCAGGCCCAATCCCCTGGCTGTGTAGCGCGCATTGCGGCGGGCCAGGGGAGGGAGCTGGCGAGCGGGACCGTGGGCCCACAGGTTTTGGCGCTGGGGCGGCCTTCGAAGGTCGTCAGGGGCTTGTAGGACCCTGCACCTTCTCCCGCCTGAATGACCGGCGGCGCTCCTAGCGGCCCGGGTGGCGGGTGGCTGCAGGGTGAGTCCGGCCCTGGGGCTAGGACGTCCGGGATCCCGGGCATGGCGGCGCAAGGCCCCTTGGGAGGGGCCCCTCGGGAACCGACCTAGGGTTAGGGTTCCCCCAGGAGGCCGGCAGGTCCGATCCGGCTGCTGTGTTTCGAGCGGAGGGGCGGGTTGAGGTGGGGGCGCTGACTAGTGGGAACGTGGGCCCAAGCGCTTTGGGGCAGGGGGCCATCGAATGTGGAAGGGGGCTTGGAGGGCCCTGGCTCTTCTCCCGCCGGGAATGAGCGGCAGCGCCCCTAGTGGCCCAGGTGGTGGAGGGGGCAACAGTGTTAGTCCGGCCCTGGGGCACTGGGGTCCCCAATCCCCAGTGTTGCATCCCCGGGCCCCTTGTCAGGGGCCTCTCGGGGACTGACCTAGGGTTAGGGTTAGCAAGCAGGATGCCGGCAGGCCCAAAATGCCGGCTGTGCGGCGAGTGGAGGGGCGGGCGGAGTGAGGGCGCTGGCGAGCAGGAGCCTGGGCCCAAACATTTTGGCGCCTGGGGCCTTCCAAGGTCGCTGGGGGCTCAGAGGGCCCTGCCCGTTCCTGCCGCCCTGATGACAGGCGGCGCCAATAACGGCCCGGGTGGCGGGTGGGGGCGCAGGGTGAGTCCAGCGCTGGGTCTCGGGTCCCCAATCCCAGGCGTTGGGGCGCCAGGCCCCTTGCGAGGGGCCCCTAAGGAGCCCACCTAGAGTTAGGGTTAGCCCCCAGGAGGCCTGCAAGCCCGATCTGCTGGATGTGCAGCGAGCGGAGGGGCAGGCCGAGCTGAGGGCGTTGAGGAGTGGGAGCGGGGGCCCAAGAGTTTGGCGCGGGGGCCTTCGAAATGCGCCAGGGGCTCGGTGTGCCCTGCACATTCTCCCGCCCTGAATGACCAGCGGCGCCAATAAAGGCCCGGGTGGCGGTGGGGCGGAGGGTGAGTCCAGCGCTGGGGCGGGGGTCCCCAGTCCCTGGCATTGCGGTGCCAGGCCCCTTGGGAGGCGCCCCTTGGGGGCCGACCTAGGGTTAGGATTAGCCCCGAGGAGGCCGGCAGGCAGGATCCATGGGCGGTGTGCGGAGGGGGGGGGCAGGCCGAAGGGAGGGCGCTGGTGAGTGGGATCGTGGGCCCAAGTGTTTTGTCGCAGCGGCCTTCGAAGCTCGCCAGGGGCTCGGAGGGCCCTACCCGTTCTCGAGCCTGAATGAATGGCGGCGCCCTCACGGCCCGGGTGGCGGGGGGCTGCAGGGTGAGTCCAGCGCTGGGGTTCGGAGGTTCCCAATCCCCAGCGTTGGGGCGCCAAGCCCCTTGGATGGGCCCTTCGGGGACCGACCTAGGGTTAGGATTAGCCTCCAGGAGTAGGGCAGGTCCGATCCGCCTGCTGTGTTTCGAGCGGAGGGGCGGGTTGAGGTGAGGGCGCTGACTAGTGGGAGCGTGGGCCCAAGCGCTTTGGGGAGCGGGTGCATCGAGGGTCCGGGGGGGGCTGGAAGGGCCCTGTATGTTCTCCTGCCCTGAATGAGCGGCAGCGCCCCTAGTGGCCCAGGTGGTGGAGGGACAGCAGTGTTAGTTTGGCCCTGGGTCTCAGGGGTCCCCAATCCCCAGCGTTGCAGCCCCAGGCCCCTTGTTATGGGCCTCTCGGGGACTGACCTAGGGTTAGGGTTAGCAAGCAGGATGCCGGCAGGCCCGAAATGCCGCCTGTGCTGTGAGTGGAGGGGCGGGCGGAGTGAGGGCGCTGGCGAGCAGAAGCCTGGGCCCAAACATTTTGGTGCGGGGGCCTTCAAAGGTCGCGGGGGGGCTCAGAGGGCCCTGCCCGGTCTCCCCCCCTGAATCACCGGCGGGGCCCCCTAGCGGCCCAGGGGTGGGGGGCTGCAGGGTGAATCCGGCGCTGGGTCTCGGGTCCCCACTCCCTGGCGTTGGGGCGCCAAGCACCTTCGGATGGGCCCCTGGGGGACCCACCTTGGGTTAGGCTTAGCCCCCAGGAGGCCATCAGGCCCAATCCCCTGGCTGTGTAGCGCGCATTGCGGCGGGCCAGGGGAGGGAGCTGGCGAGCGGGACCGTGGGCCCACAGGTTTTGGCGCTGGGGCGGCCTTCGAAGGTCGTCAGGGGCTTGTAGGACCCTGCACCTTCTCCCGCCTGAATGACCGGCGGCGCTCCTAGCGGCCCGGGTGGCGGGTGGCTGCAGGGTGAGTCCGGCCCTGGGGCTAGGACGTCCGGGATCCCGGGCATGGCGGCGCAAGGCCCCTTGGGAGGGGCCCCTCGGGAACCGACCTAGGGTTAGGGTTAGCCCCCAGGAGGCCGGCAGGTCCGATCCGGCTGCTGTGTTTCGAGCGGAGGGGCGGGTTGAGGTGGGGGCGCTGACTAGTGGGAACGTGGGCCCAAGCGCTTTGGGGCAGGGGGCCATCGAATGTGGAAGGGGGCTTGGAGGGCCCTGGCTCTTCTCCCGCCGGGAATGAGCGGCAGCGCCCCTAGTGGCCCAGGTGGTGGAGGGGCAACAGTGTTAGTCCGGCCCTGGGGCACTGGGGTCCCCAATCCCCAGTGTTGCATCCCCGGGCCCCTTGTCAGGGGCCTCTCGGGGACTGACCTAGGGTTAGGGTTAGCAAGCAGGATGCCGGCAGGCCCAAAATGCCGGCTGTGCGGCGAGTGGAGGGGCGGGCGGAGTGAGGGCGCTGGCGAGCAGGAGCCTGGGCCCAAACATTTTGGCGCCTGGGGCCTTCCAAGGTCGCTGGGGGCTCAGAGGGCCCTGCCCGTTCTGCCGCCCTGATGACAGGCGGCGCCAATAACGGCCCGGGTGGCGGGTGGGGCGGAGGGTGAGTCCAGCGCTGGGTCTCGGGTCCCCAATCCCAGGCGTTGGGGCGCCAGGCCCCTTGCGAGGGGCCCCTAAGGAGCCCACCTAGAGTTAGGGTTAGCCCCCAGGAGGCCTGCAAGCCCGATCTGCTGGATGTGCAGCGAGCGGAGGGGCAGGCCGAGCTGAGGGCGTTGAGGAGTGGGAGCGGGGGCCCAAGAGTTTGGCGCGGGGGCCTTCGAAATGCGCCAGGGGCTCGGTGTGCCCTGCACATTCTCCCGCCCTGAATGACCAGCGGCGCCAATAAAGGCCCGGGTGGCGGTGGGGCGGAGGGTGAGTCCAGCGCTGGGGCGGGGGTCCCCAGTCCCTGGCATTGCGGTGCCAGGCCCCTTGGGAGGCGCCCCTTGGGGGCCGACCTAGGGTTAGGATTAGCCCCGAGGAGGCCGGCAGGCAGGATCCATGGGCGGTGTGCGGAGGGGGGGGGCAGGCCGAAGGGAGGGCGCTGGTGAGTGGGATCGTGGGCCCAAGTGTTTTGTCGCAGGCGGCCTTCGAAGCTCGCCAGGGGCTCGGAGGGCCCTACCCGTTCTCGAGCCTGAATGACTGGCGGCGCCCCTAGCGGCCCGGGTGGCGGGGGGCTGCAGGGTGAGTCCAGCGCTGGGGTTCGGAGGTTCCCAATCCCCAGCGTTGGGGCGCCAAGCCCCTTGGATGGGCCCTTCGGGGACCGACCTAGGGTTAGGATTAGCCTCCAGGAGTAGGGCAGGTCCGATCCGCCTGCTGTGTTTCGAGCGGAGGGGCGGGTTGAGGTGAGGGCGCTGACTAGTGGGAGCGTGGGCCCAAGCGCTTTGGGGAGCGGGTGCATCGAGGGTCCGGGGGGGGCTGGAAGGGCCCTGTATGTTCTCCTGCCCTGAATGAGCGGCAGCGCCCCTAGTGGCCCAGGTGGTGGAGGGACAGCAGTGTTAGTTTGGCCCTGGGTCTCAGGGGTCCCCAATCCCCAGCGTTGCAGCCCCAGGCCCCTTGTTATGGGCCTCTCGGGGACTGACCTAGGGTTAGGGTTAGCAAGCAGGATGCCGGCAGGCCCGAAATGCCGCCTGTGCTGTGAGTGGAGGGGCGGGCGGAGTGAGGGCGCTGGCGAGCAGAAGCCTGGGCCCAAACATTTTGGTGCGGGGGCCTTCAAAGGTCGCGGGGGGGCTCAGAGGGCCCTGCCCGGTCTCCCCCCCTGAATCACCGGCGGGCCCCCTAGCGGCCCAGGGGTGGGGGGCTGCAGGGTGAATCCGGCGCTGGGTCTCGGGTCCCCACTCCCTGGCGTTGGGGCGCCAAGCACCTTCGGATGGGCCCCTGGGGGACCCACCTTGGGTTAGGCTTAGCCCCCAGTAGGCCATCAGGCCCAATCCCCTGGCTGTGTAGCGCGCATTGCGGCGGGCCAGGGGAGGGAGCTGGCGAGCGGGACCGTGGGCCCACAGGTTTTGGCGCTGGGGCGGCCTTCGAAGGTCGTCAGGGGCTTGTAGGACCCTGCACCTTCTCCCGCCTGAATGACCGGCGGCGCTCCTAGCGGCCCGGGTGGCGGGTGGCTGCAGGGTGAGTCCGGCCCTGGGGCTAGGACGTCCGGGATCCCGGGCATGGCGGCGCAAGGCCCCTTGGGAGGGGCCCCTCGGGAACCGACCTAGGGTTAGGGTTAGCCCCCAGGAGGCCGGCAGGTCCGATCCGGCTGCTGTGTTTCGAGGGGAGGGGCGGGTTGAGGTGGGGGCGCTGACTAGTGGGAACGTGGGCCCAAGCGCTTTGGGGCAGGGGGCCATCGAATGTGGAAGGGGGCTTGGAGGGCCCTGCCCCTTCTCCCGCCGGGAATGAGCGGCAGCGCACCTAGTGGCCCAGGTGGTGGAGGGGCAACAGTGTTAGTCCGGCCCTGGGGCACTGGGGTCCCCAAACCCCAGCGTTGCATCCCCGGGCCCCTTGTCAGGGGCCTCTCGGGGACTGACCTAGGGTTAGGGTTAGCAAGCAGGATGCCGGCAGGCCCAAAATGCCGGCTGTGCGGCGAGTGGAGGGGCGGGCGGAGTGAGGGCGCTGGCGAGCAGGAGCCTGGGCCCAAACATTTTGGCGCCTGGGGCCTTCCAAGGTCGCTGGGGGCTCAGAGGGCCCTGCCCGTTCTGCCGCCCTGATGACAGGCGGCGCCAATAACGGCCCGGGTGGCGGTGGGGCGCAGGGTGAGTCCAGCGCTGGGTCTCGGGTCCCCAACCCAGGCGTTGGGGCGCCAGGCCCCTTGCGAGGGGCCCCTAAGGAGCCCACCTAGAGTTAGGGTTAGCCCCCAGGAGGCCTGCAAGCCCGATCTGCTGGATGTGCAGCGAGCGGAGGGGCAGGCCGAGCTGAGGGCGTTGAGGAGTGGGAGCGGGGGGCCCAAGAGATTGGCGCGGGGGCCTTCGAAATGCGCCAGGGGCTCGGTGTGCCCTGCACATTCTCCCGCCCTGAATGACCAGCGGCGCCAATAAAGGCCCGGGTGGCGGTGGGGCGGAGGGTGAGTCCAGCGCTGGGGCGGGGGTCCCCAATCCCTGGCATTGCGGTGCCAGGCCCCTTGGGAGGCGCCCCTTGGGGGCCGACCTAGGGTTAGGATTAGCCCCGAGGAGGCCGGCAGGCAGGATCCATGGGCGGTGTGGGGAGGGGGGGCAGGCCGAGGGGAGGGCGCTGGTGAGTGGGATCGTGGGCCCAAGTGTTTTGTCGCAGGCGGCCTTCGAAGCTCGCCAGGGGCTCGGAGGGCCCTACCCGTTCTCGAGCCTGAATGACTGGCGGCGCCCCTAGCGGCCCGGGTGGCGGGGGGCTGCAGGGTGAGTCCAGCGCTGGGGTTCGGAGGTTCCCAATCCCCAGCGTTGGGGCGCCAAGCCCCTTGGATGGGCCCTTCGGGGACCGACCTAGGGTTAGGATTAGCCTCCAGGAGTAGGGCAGGTCCGATCCGCCTGCTGTGTTTCGAGCGGAGGGGCGGGTTGAGGTGAGGGCGCTGACTAGTGGGAGCGTGGGCCCAAGCGCTTTGGGGAGCGGGTGCATCGAGGGTCCGGGGGGGGCTGGAAGGGCCCTGTATGTTCTCCTGCCCTGAATGAGCGGCAGCGCCCCTAGTGGCCCAGGTGGTGGAGGGACAGCAGTGTTAGTTTGGCCCTGGGTCTCAGGGGTCCCCAATCCCCAGCGTTGCAGCCCCAGGCCCCTTGTTATGGGCCTCTCGGGGACTGACCTAGGGTTAGGGTTAGCAAGCAGGATGCCGGCAGGCCCGAAATGCCGCCTGTGCTGTGAGTGGAGGGGCGGGCGGAGTGAGGGCGCTGGCGAGCAGAAGCCTGGGCCCAAACATTTTGGTGCGGGGGCCTTCAAAGGTCGCGGGGGGCTCAGAGGGCCCTGCCCGGTCTCCCCCCCTGAATCACCGGCGGGCCCCCTAGCGGCCCAGGGGTGGGGGGCTGCAGGGTGAATCCGGCGCTGGGTCTCGGGTCCCCACTCCCTGGCGTTGGGGCGCCAAGCACCTTCGGATGGGCCCCTGGGGGACCCACCTTGGGTTAGGCTTAGCCCCCAGTAGGCCATCAGGCCCAATCCCCTGGCTGTGTAGCGCGCATTGCGGCGGGCCAGGGGAGGGAGATGGCGAGCGGGACCGTGGGCCCACAGGTTTTGGCGCTGGGGCGGCCTTCGAAGGTCGTCAGGGGCTTGTAGGACCCTGCCCCTTCTGCCGCCTGAATGACCGGCGGCGCTCCTAGCGGCCCGGGTGGCGGGTGGCTGCAGGGTGAGTCCGGCCCTGGGGCTAGGACGTCCGGGATCCCGGGCATGGCGGCGCAAGGCCCCTTGGGAGGGGCCCCTCGGGAACCGACCTAGGGTTAGGGTTAGCCCCCAGGAGGCCGGCAGGTCCGATCCGGCTGCTGTGTTTCGAGCGGAGGGGCGGGTTGAGGTGGGGGCGCTGACTAGTGGGAACGTGGGCCCAAGCGCTTTGGGGCAGGGGGCCATCGAATGTGGAAGGGGGCTTGGAGGGCCCTGCCCCTTCTCCCGCCGGGAATGAGCGGCAGCGCCCCTAGTGGCCCAGGTGGTGGAGGGGCAACAGTGTTAGTCCGGCCCTGGGGCACTGGGGTCCACAATCCCCAGTGTTGCATCCCCGGGCCCCTTGTCAGGGGCCTCTCGGGGACTGACCTAGGGTTAGGGTTAGCAAGCAGGATGCCGGCAGGCCCAAAATGCCGGCTGTGCGGCGAGTGGAGGGGCGGGCGGAGTGAGGGCGCTGGCGAGCAGGAGCCTGGGCCCAAACATTTTGGCGCCTGGGGCCTTCCAAGGTCGCTGGGGGCTCAGAGGGCCCTGCCCGTTCTGCCGCCCTGATGACAGGCGGCGCCAATAACGGCCCGGGTGGCGGTGGGGCAGAGGGTGAGTCCAGCGCTGGGTCTCGGGTCCCCAATCCCAGGCGTTGGGGCGCCAGGCCCCTTGCGAGGGGCCCCTAAGGAGCCCACCTAGAGTTAGGGTTAGCCCCCAGGAGGCCTGCAGGCCCGATCTGCTGGATGTGCAGCGAGCGGAGGGGCAGGCCGAGCTGAGGGCGTTGAGGAGTGGGAGCGGGGGCCCAAGAGTTTGGCGCGGGGGCCTTCGAAATGCGCCAGGGGCTCGGTGTGCCCTGCACATTCTCCCGCCCTGAATGACCAGCGGCGCCAATAAAGGCCCGGGTGGCGGTGGGGCGGAGGGTGAGTCCAGCGCTGGGGCGGGGGTCCCCAATCCCTGGCATTGCGGTGCCAGGCCCCTTGGGAGGAGCCCCTTGGGGGCCGACCTAGGGTTAGGATTAGCCCCGAGGAGGCCGGCAGGCAGGATCCATGGGCGGTGTGGGGAGGGGGGGGCAGGCCGAGGGGGAGGGCGCTGGTGAGTGGGAGCGTGGGCCCAAGTGTTTTGGCGCAGGCGGGCTTCGAAGCTCGCCAGGGGCTCAGAGGGCCCTACGCGTTCTCGAGCCTGAATGACTGGCTTTGCCCTAGCGGCCCAGGTGGCGGGGGGCTGCAGGGTGAGTCCAGCGCTGGGGTTCGGAAGTTCCCAATCACCAGCGTTGGGGCGCCAAGCCCCTTGGATGGGCCCTTCGGGGACCGACCTAGGGTTAGGATTAGCCTCCAGGAGTATGGCAGGTCCGATCCGCCTACTGTGTTTCGAGCGGAGGGGCGGGTTGAGGTGAGGGCGCTGACTAGTGGGAGCGTGGGCCCAAGCGCTTTGGGGAGCGGGTGCATCGAGGGTCCGGGGGGGGGCTGGGAGGGCCCTGTATGTTCTCCTGCCCTGAATGAGCAGCAGCGCCCCTAGTGGCCCAGGTGGTGGAGGGGCAGCAGTGTTAGTTTTGCCCTGGGTCCCAGGGGTCCCCAATCCCCAGCGTTGCAGCCCCAGGCCCCTTGTTATGGGCCTCTCGGGGACTGACCTAAGGTTAGGGTTAGCAAGCAGGATGCCGGCAAGCCCGAAATGCCGGCTGTGCTGTGAGTGGAGGGGCGGGCGGAGTGAGGGCGCTGGCGAGCAGAAGCCTGGGCCCAAACATTTTGGCGCGGGCGCCTATGAAGGTCGCTGGGGGCTCAGAGGGCCCTGCCCGTTCTCCCCCCCTGAATAACCGGCGGGCCCCCTAGCGGCCCAGGGGTGGGGGGCTGCCGGGTGAATCCGGCTCTGGGTCTCGGGTCCCCAGTCCCTGGCGTTGGGGCGCAAAGCACCTTCGGATGGGCCCCTGGGGGACCCACCTTGCGTTAGACTTAGCCCCCAGGAGGCCATCAGGCCCAATCCCCTGGCTGTGTAGCGCGCATTGCGGCAGGCCAGGAGAGGGAGCTGGCGAGCGGGACCGTGGGCCCACAGGTTTTGGCGCTGGGGCGGCCTTCGAAGGTCGTCAGGGGCTTGTAGGACCCTGCCCCTTCTCCCACCTGAATGACCGGCGGCGCTCCTAGCGGCCCGGGAGGCGGGTGGCTGCAGGGTGAGTCCGGCCCTGGGGCTAGGACGTCCAGGATCCCGGGCATGGCGGCGCAAGGCCCCTTGGGAGGGGCCCCTCAGGAACCGACCTAGGGTTAGGGTTAGCCCCCAGGAGGCCGGCAGGTCCGATCCGGCTGCTGTGTTTCGAGCGGAGGGGCAGGCCGAGCTGAGGGCGTTGAGGAGTGGGAGCAGGGGCCCAAGAGTTTGGCGCGGGGGCCTTCGAAATGCGCTAGGGGCTCGGTGTGCCCTGCACATTCTCCCGCCCTGAATGACCAGCGGCGCCAATAAAGGCCCGGGTGGCGGTGGGGCGGAGGGTGAGTCCAGCGCTGGGGCGGGGGTCCCCTATCCCTGGCATTGCGGTGCCAGGCCCCTTGGGAGGAGCCCCTTGGGGGCCGACCTAGGGTTAGGATTAGCCCCGAGGAGGCCGGCAGGCAGGACACATGGGCGGTGTGGCGAGGGGGGTGGCGGGCCGAGGGGAGGGCGCTGGTGAGTGGGAGCGTGGGTCCAAGTGTTTTGGCGCAGGCGGACTTCGCAGCTCCCCAGGTCCTCGGAGGGCCCTACCTGTTCTCGAGCCTGAATGACTGGCGGCGCCCCTAGCGGCCCGGGTGGCGGGGGCTGCAGGGTGAGTCCAGCGCTGGGGTTCGGAGGTTCCCAATCCCCAGCGTTGGGGCGCCAAGCCCCTTGGATGGGCCCTTCGGGGACCGACCTAGGGTTAGGATTAGCCTCCAGGAGTAGGGCAGGTCCGATCCGCCTGCTGTGTTTCGAGCGGAGGGGCGGGTTGAGGTGAGGGCGCTGACTAGTGGGAGCGTGGGCCCAAGCGCTTTGGGGAGCGGGTGCATCGAGGGTCCGGGGGGGGGGGCTGGGAGGGCCCTGTATGTTCTCCTGCCCTGAATGAGCGGCAGCGCCCCTAGTGGCCCAGGTGGTGGAGGGGCAGCAGTGTTAGTTTGGCCCTGGGTCTCAGGGGTCCCCAATCCCCAGCGTTGCAGCCCCAGGCCCCTTGTTATGGGCCTCTCGGGGACTGACCTAGGGTTAGGGTTAGCAAGCAGGATGCCGGCAAGCCCGAAATGCCGGCTGTGCTGTGAGTGGAGGGGGCGGGCGGAGTGAGGGCGCTGGCGAGCAGAAGCCTGGGCCCAAACATTTTGGCGCGGGGGCCTTCGAAGGTCGCTGGGGGCTCAGAGGACCCTGCCCGTTCTCCCCCCCGAATAACCGGCGGGCCCCCTAGCGGCCCAGGGGTGGGGGGCTGCAGGGTGAATCCGGCGCTGGGTCTCGGGTCCCCAATCCCTGGCGTTGGGGCGCCAAGCACCTTCGGATGGGCCCCTGGGGGACCCACCTTGGGTTAGGCTTAGCCCCCAGGAGGCCATCAGGCCCAATCCCCTGGCTGTGTAGCGCGCATTGCGGCGGGCCAGGGGAGGGAGCTGGCGAGCGGGACCGTGGGCCCACAGGTTTTGGCGCTGGGGCGGCCTTCGAAGGTCGTCAGGGGCTTGTAGGACCCTGCCCCTTCTCCCGCCTGAATGACCGGCGGCGCTCCTAGCGGCCCGGGTGGCGGGTGGCTGCAGGGTGAGTCCGGCCCTGGGGCTAGGACGTCCGGGATCCCGGGCATGGCGGCGCAAGGCCCCTTGGGAGGGGCCCCTCGGGAACCGACCTAGGGTTAGGGTTAGCCCCCAGGAGGCCGGCAGGTCCGATCCGGCTGCTGTGTTTCGAGCGGAGGGGCGGGTTGAGGTGAGGGCGCTGACTAGTGGGAACGTGGGCCCAAGCGCTTTGGGGCAGGGGGCCATCGAATGTGGAAGGGGGCTTGGAGGGCCCTGCCCCTTCTCCCGCCGGGAATGAGCGGCAGCGCCCCTAGTGGCCCAGGTGGTGGAGGGGCAACAGTGTTAGTCCGGCCCTGGGGCACTGGGGTCCCCAATCCCCAGCGTTGCATCCCCGGGCCCCTTGTCAGGGGCCTCTCGGGGACTGACCTAGGGTTAGGGTTAGCAAGCAGGATGGCGGCAGGCCCAAAATGCCGGCTGTGCGGCGAGTGGAGGGGCGGGCGGAGTGAGGGCGCTGGCGAGCAGGAGCCTGGGCCCAAACATTTTGGCGCCTGGGGCCTTCCAAGGTCGCTGGGGGCTCAGAGGGCCCTGCCCGTTCTGCCGCCCTGATGACAGGCGGCGCCAATAACGGCCCGGGTGGCGGTGGGGCGGAGGGTGAGTCCAGCGCTGGGTCTCGGGTCCCCAATCCCAGGCGTTGGGGCGCCAGGCCCCTTGCGAGGAGCCCCTAAGGAGCCCACCTAGAGTTAGGATTAGCCCCCAGGAGGCCTGCAAGCCCGATCTGCTGGATGTGCAGCGAGTGGAGGGGCAGGCCGAGCTGAGGGCGTTGAGGAGTGGGAGCGGGGGCCCAAGAGTTTGGCGCGGGGGCCTTCGAAATGCGCCAGGGGCTCGGTGTGCCCTGCACATTCTCCCGCCCTGAATGACCAGCGGCGCCAATAAAGGCCCGGGTGGCGGTGGGGCGGAGGGTGAGTCCAGCGCTGGGGCGGGGGTCCCCAATCCCTGGCATTGCGGTGCCAGGCCCCTTGGGAGGAGCCCCTTGGAGGCCGACCGAGGGTTAGGATTAGCCCCGAGGAGGCCTGCAGGCAGGATCCATGGGCGGTGTGGCGAGGGGGGGGGCGGGCCGAGGGGGAGGGCGCTGGTGAGTGGGAGCGTGGGCCCAAGTGTCTTGCCGCAGGCGGCCTTCGAAGCTCGCCAGGGGCTCGGAGGGCCCTACCCGTTCTCGAGCCTGAATGACTGGCGGCGCCCCTAGCGGCCCCGGGTGGCGGGGGGCTGCAGGGTGAGTCCAGCGCTGGGGTTCGGAGGTTCCCAATCCCCAGCGTTGGGGCGCCAAGCCCCTTGGATGGGCCCTTCGGGGACCGACCTAGGGTTAGGATTGGCCTCCAGGAGTAGGGCAGGTCCGATCCGCCTGCTGTGTTTCGAGCGGAGGGGCGGGTTGAGGTGAGGGCGCTGACTAGTGGGAGCGTGGGCCCAAGCGCTTTGGGGAGCGGGTGCATCGAGGGTCCGGGGGGGGCTGGAAGGGCCCTGTATGTTCTCCTGCCCTGAATGAGCGGCAGCGCCCCTAGTGGCCCAGGTGGTGGAGGGACAGCAGTGTTAGTTTGGCCCTGGGTCTCAGGGGTCCCCAATCCCCAGCGTTGCAGCCCCAGGCCCCTTGTTATGGGCCTCTCGGGGACTGACCTAGGGTTAGGGTTAGCAAGCAGGATGCCGGCAGGCCCGAAATGCCGCCTGTGCTGTGAGTGGAGGGGCGGGCGGAGTGAGGGCGCTGGCGAGCAGAAGCCTGGGCCCAAACATTTTGGTGCGGGGGCCTTCAAAGGTCGCGGGGGGCTCAGAGGGCCCTGCCCGGTCTCCCCCCCTGAATCACCGGCGGGCCCCCTAGCGGCCCAGGGGTGGGGGGCTGCAGGGTGAATCCGGCGCTGGGTCTCGGGTCCCCACTCCCTGGCGTTGGGGCGCCAAGCACCTTCGGATGGGCCCCTGGGGGACCCACCTTGGGTTAGGCTTAGCCCCCAGGAGGCCATCAGGCCCAATCCCCTAGCTGTGTAGCGCGCATTGCGGCGGGCCAGGGGAGGGAGCTGGCGAGCGGGACCGTGGGCCCACAGGTTTTGGCGCTGGGGCGGCCTTCGAAGGTCCTCAGGGGCTTGTAGGACCCTGCCCCTTCTCCCGCCTGAATGACCGGCGGCGCTCCTAGCGGCCCGGGTGGCGGGTGGCTGCAGGGTGAGTCCGGCCCTGGATCCCGGGCATGGCGGTGCAAGGCCCCTTGGGAGGGGCCCCTCGGGAACCGACCTAGGGTTAGGGTTAGCCCCCAGGAGGCCGGCAGGTCCGATCCGGCTGCTGTGTTTCGAGCGGAGGGGCGGGTTGAGGTGGGGGCGCTGACTAGTGGGAACGTGGGCCCAAGCGCTTTGGGGCAGGGGGCCATCGAATGTGGAAGGGGGCTTGGAGGGCCCTGCCCCTTCTCCCGCCGGGAATGAGCGGCAGCGCCCCTAGTGGCCCAGGTGGTGGAGGGGCAACAGTGTTAGTCCGGCCCTGGGGCACTGGGGTCCCCAATCCCCAGCGTTGCATCCCCGGGCCCCTTGTCAGGGGCCTCTCGGGGACTGACCTAGGCTTAGGGTTAGCAAGCAGGATGCCGGCAGGCCCAAAATGCCGGCTGTGCGGCGAGTGGAGGGGCGGGCGGAGTGAGGGCGCTGGCGAGCAGGAGCCTGGGCCCAAACATTTTGGCGCCTGGGGCCTTCCAAGGTCGCTGGGGGCTCAGAGGGCCCTGCCCGTTCTGCCACCCTGATGACAGGCGGCGCCAATAACGGCCCGGGTGGCGGTGGGGCGCAGGGTGAGTCCAGCGCTGGGTCTCGGGTCCCCAATCCCAGGCGTTGGGGCGCCAGGCCCCTTGCGAGGGGCCCCTAAGGAGCCCACCTAGAGTTAGGGTTAGCCCCCAGGAGGCCTGCAAGCCCGATCTGCTGGATGTGCAGCGAGCGGAGGGGCAGGCCGAGCTGAGGGCGTTGAGGAGTGGGAGCGGGGGGCCCAAGAGTTTGGCGCGGGGGCCTTCGAAATGCGCCAGGGGCTCGGTGTGCCCTGCACATTCTCCCGCCCTGAATGACCAGCGGCGCCAATAAAGGCCCGGGTGGCGGTGGGGCGGAGGGTGAGTCCAGCGCTGGGGCGGGGGTCCCCAATCCCTGGCATTGCGGTGCCAGGCCCCTTGGGAGGCGCCCCTTGGGGGCCGACCTAGGGTTAGGATTAGCCCCGAGGAGGCCGGCAGGCAGGATCCATGGGCGGTGTGGGGAGGGGGGGGGCAGGCCGAGGGGAGGGCGCTGGTGAGTGGGATCGTGGGCCCAAGTGTTTTGGCGCAGGCGGCCTTCGAAGCTCGCCAGGGGCTCGGAGGGCCCTACCCGTTCTCGAGCCTGAATGACTGGCGGCGCCCCTAGCGGCCCGGGTGGCGGGGGGCTGCAGGGTGAGTCCAGCGCTGGGGTTCGGAGGTTCCCAATCCCCAGCGTTGGGGCGCCAAGCCCCTTGGATGGGCCCTTCGGGGACCGACCTAGGGTTAGGATTAGCCTCCAGGAGTAGGGCAGGTCCGATCCGCCTGCTGTGTTTCGAGCGGAGGGGCGGGTTGAGGTGAGGGCGCTGACTAGTGGGAGCGTGGGCCCAAGCGCTTTGGGGAGCGGGTGCATCGAGGGTCCGGGGGGGGCTGGAAGGGCCCTGTATGTTCTCCTGCCCTGAATGAGCGGCAGCGCCCCTAGTGGCCCAGGTGGTGGAGGGACAGCAGTGTTAGTTTGGCCCTGGGTCTCAGGGGTCCCCAATCCCCAGCGTTGCAGCCGCAGGCCCCTTGTTATGGGCCTCTCGGGGACTGACCTAGGGTTAGGGTTAGCAAGCAGGATGCCGGCAGGCCCGAAATGCCGCCTGTGCTGTGAGTGGAGGGGCGGGCGGAGTGAGGGCGCTGGCGAGCAGAAGCCTGGGCCCAAACATTTTGGTGCGGGGGCCTTCAAAGGTCGCGGGGGGGCTCAGAGGGCCCTGCCCGGTCTCCCCCCCTGAATCACCGGCGGGCCCCCTAGCGGCCCAGGGGTGGGGGGCTGCAGGGTGAATCCGGCGCTGGGTCTCGGGTCCCCACTCCCTGGCGTTGGGGCGCCAAGCACCTTCGGATGGGCCCCTGGGGGACCCACCTTGGGTTAGGCTTAGCCCCCAGGAGGCCATCAGGCCCAATCCCCTGGCTGTGTAGCGCGCATTGCGGCGGGCCAGGGGAGGGAGCTGGCGAGCGGGACCGTGGGCCCACAGGTTTTGGCGCTGGGGCGGCCTTCGAAGGTCGTCAGGGGCTTGTAGGACCCTGCCCCTTCTGCCGCCTGAATGACCGGCGGCGCTCCTAGCGGCCCGGGTGGCGGGTGGCTGCAGGGTGAGTCCGGCCCTGGGGCTAGGACGTCCGGGATCCCGGGCATGGCGGCGCAAGGCCCCTTGGGAGGGGCCCCTCGGGAACCGACCTAGGGTTAGGGTTAGCCCCCAGGAGGCCGGCAGGTCCGATCCGGCTGCTGTGTTTCGAGCGGAGGGGCGGGTTGAGGTGGGGGCGCTGACTAGTGGGAACGTGGGCCCAAGCGCTTTGGGGCAGGGGGCCATCGAATGTGGAAGGGGGCTTGGAGGGCCCTGCCCCTTCTCCCGCCGGGAATGAGCGGCAGCGCCCCTAGTGGCCCAGGTGGTGGAGGGGCAACAGTGTTAGTCCGGCCCTGGGGCACTGGGGTCCACAATCCCCAGCGTTGCATCCCCGGGCCCCTTGTCAGGGGCCTCTCGGGGACTGACCTAGGGTTAGGGTTAGCAAGCAGGATGCCGGCAGGCCCAAAATGCCGGCTGTGCGGCGAGTGGAGGGGCGGGCGGAGTGAGGGCGCTGGCGAGCAGGAGCCTGGGCCCAAACATTTTGGCGCCTGGGGCCTTCCAAGGTCGCTGGGGGCTCAGAGGGCCCTGCCCGTTCTGCCGCCCTGATGACAGGCGGCGCCAATAACGGCCCGGGTGGCGGTGGGGCAGAGGGTGAGTCCAGCGCTGGGTCTCGGGTCCCCAATCCCAGGCGTTGGGGCGCCAGGCCCCTTGCGAGGGGCCCCTAAGGAGCCCACCTAGAGTTAGGGTTAGCCCCCAGGAGGCCTGCAGGCCCGATCTGCTGGATGTGCAGCGAGCGGAGGGGCAGGCCGAGCTGAGGGCGTTGAGGAGTGGGAGCGGGGGCCCAAGAGTTTGGCGCGGGGGCCTTCGAAATGCGCCAGGGGCTCGGTGTGCCCTGCACATTCTCCCGCCCTGAATGACCAGCGGCGCCAATAAAGGCCCGGGTGGCGGTGGGGCGGAGGGTGAGTCCAGCGCTGGGGCGGGGGTCCCCAATCCCTGGCATTGCGGTGCCAGGCCCCTTGGGAGGAGCCCCTTGGGGGCCGACCTAGGGTTAGGATTAGCCCCGAGGAGGCCGGCAGGCAGGATCCATGGGCGGTGTGGGGAGGGGGGGGCAGGCCGAGGGGAGGGCGCTGGTGAGTGGGAGCGTGGGCCCAAGTGTTTTGGCGCAGGCGGCCTTCGAAGCTCGCCAGGGGCTCAGAGGGCCCTACGCGTTCTCGAGCCTGAATGACTGGCTTTGCCCTAGCGGCCCAGGTGGCGGGGGGCTGCAGGGTGAGTCCAGCGCTGGGGTTCGGAAGTTCCCAATCACCAGCGTTGGGGCGCCAAGCCCCTTGGATGGGCCCTTCGGGGACCGACCTAGGGTTAGGATTAGCCTCCAGGAGTATGGCAGGTCCGATCCGCCTACTGTGTTTCGAGCGGAGGGGCGGGTTGAGGTGAGGGCGCTGACTAGTGGGAGCGTGGGCCCAAGCGCTTTGGGGAGCGGGTGCATCGAGGGTCCGGGGGGGGCTGGGAGGGCCCTGTATGTTCTCCTGCCCTGAATGAGCAGCAGCGCCCCTAGTGGCCCAGGTGGTGGAGGGGCAGCAGTGTTAGTTTTGCCCTGGGTCCCAGGGGTCCCCAATCCCCAGCGTTGCAGCCCCAGGCCCCTTGTTATGGGCCTCTCGGGGACTGACCTAAGGTTAGGGTTAGCAAGCAGGATGCCGGCAAGCCCGAAATGCCGGCTGTGCTGTGAGTGGAGGGGCGGGCGGAGTGAGGGCGCTGGCGAGCAGAAGCCTGGGCCCAAACATTTTGGCGCGGGCGCCTATGAAGGTCGCTGGGGGCTCAGAGGGCCCTGCCCGTTCTCCCCCCCTGAATAACCGGCGGGCCCCCTAGCGGCCCAGGGGTGGGGGGCTGCCGGGTGAATCCGGCTCTGGGTCTCGGGTCCCCAGTCCCTGGCGTTGGGGCGCAAAGCACCTTCGGATGGGCCCCTGGGGGACCCACCTTGCGTTAGACTTAGCCCCCAGGAGGCCATCAGGCCCAATCCCCTGGCTGTGTAGCGCGCATTGCGGCAGGCCAGGAGAGGGAGCTGGCGAGCGGGACCGTGGGCCCACAGGTTTTGGCGCTGGGGCGGCCTTCGAAGGTCGTCAGGGGCTTGTAGGACCCTGCCCCTTCTCCCACCTGAATGACCGGCGGCGCTCCTAGCGGCCCGGGAGGCGGGTGGCTGCAGGGTGAGTCCGGCCCTGGGGCTAGGACGTCCAGGATCCCGGGCATGGCGGCGCAAGGCCCCTTGGGAGGGGCCCCTCAGGAACCGACCTAGGGTTAGGGTTAGCCCCCAGGAGGCCGGCAGGTCCGATCCGGCTGCTGTGTTTCGAGCGGAGGGGCAGGCCGAGCTGAGGGCGTTGAGGAGTGGGAGCAGGGGCCCAAGAGTTTGGCGCGGGGGCCTTCGAAATGCGCTAGGGGCTCGGTGTGCCCTGCACATTCTCCCGCCCTGAATGACCAGCGGCGCCAATAAAGGCCCGGGTGGCGGTGGGGCGGAGGGTGAGTCCAGCGCTGGGGCGGGGGTCCCCAATCCCTGGCATTGCGGTGCCAGGCCCCTTGGGAGGAGCCCCTTGGGGGCCGACCTAGGGTTAGGATTAGCCCCGAGGAGGCCGGCAGGCAGGACACATGGGCGGTGTGGCGAGGGGGTGGCGGGCCGAGGGGAGGGCGCTGGTGAGTGGGAGCGTGGGTCCAAGTGTTTTGGCGCAGGCGGACTTCGCAGCTCCCCAGGTCCTCGGAGGGCCCTACCTGTTCTCGAGCCTGAATGACTGGCGGCGCCCCTAGCGGCCCGGGTGGCGGGGGCTGCAGGGTGAGTCCAGCGCTGGGGTTCGGAGGTTCCCAATCCCCAGCGTTGGGGCGCCAAGCCCCTTGGATGGGCCCTTCGGGGACCGACCTAGGGTTAGGATTAGCCTCCAGGAGTAGGGCAGGTCCGATCCGCCTGCTGTGTTTCGAGCGGAGGGGCGGGTTGAGGTGAGGGCGCTGACTAGTGGGAGCGTGGGCCCAAGCGCTTTGGGGAGCGGGTGCATCGAGGGTCCGGGGGGGGGGGCTGGGAGGGCCCTGTATGTTCTCCTGCCCTGAATGAGCGGCAGCGCCCCTAGTGGCCCAGGTGGTGGAGGGGCAGCAGTGTTAGTTTGGCCCTGGGTCTCAGGGGTCCCCAATCCCCAGCGTTGCAGCCCCAGGCCCCTTGTTATGGGCCTCTCGGGGACTGACCTAGGGTTAGGGTTAGCAAGCAGGATGCCGGCAAGCCCGAAATGCCGGCTGTGCTGTGAGTGGAGGGGCGGGCGGAGTGAGGGCGCTGGCGAGCAGAAGCCTGGGCCCAAACATTTTGGCGCGGGGGCCTTCGAAGGTCGCTGGGGGCTCAGAGGACCCTGCCCGTTCTCCCCCCCGAATAACCGGCGGGCCCCCTAGCGGCCCAGGGGTGGGGGGCTGCAGGGTGAATCCGGCGCTGGGTCTCGGGTCCCCAATCCCTGGCGTTGGGGCGCCAAGCACCTTCGGATGGGCCCCTGGGGGACCCACCTTGGGTTAGGCTTAGCCCCCAGGAGGCCATCAGGCCCAATCCCCTGGCTGTGTAGCGCGCATTGCGGCGGGCCAGGGGAGGGAGCTGGCGAGCGGGACCGTGGGCCCACAGGTTTTGGCGCTGGGGCGGCCTTCGAAGGTCGTCAGGGGCTTGTAGGACCCTGCCCCTTCTCCCGCCTGAATGACCGGCGGCGCTCCTAGCGGCCCGGGTGGCGGGTGGCTGCAGGGTGAGTCCGGCCCTGGGGCTAGGACGTCCGGGATCCCGGGCATGGCGGCGCAAGGCCCCTTGGGAGGGGCCCCTCGGGAACCGACCTAGGGTTAGGGTTAGCCCCCAGGAGGCCGGCAGGTCCGATCCGGCTGCTGTGTTTCGAGCGGAGGGGCGGGTTGAGGTGAGGGCGCTGACTAGTGGGAACGTGGGCCCAAGCGCTTTGGGGCAGGGGGCCATCGAATGTGGAAGGGGGCTTGGAGGGCCCTGCCCCTTCTCCCGCCGGGAATGAGCGGCAGCGCCCCTAGTGGCCCAGGTGGTGGAGGGGCAACAGTGTTAGTCCGGCCCTGGGGCACTGGGGTCCCCAATCCCCAGCGTTGCATCCCTGGGCCCCTTGTCAGGGGCCTCTCGGGGACTGACCTAGGCTTAGGGTTAGCAAGCAGGATGGCGGCAGGCCCAAAATGCCGGCTGTGCGGCGAGTGGAGGGGCGGGCGGAGTGAGGGCGCTGGCGAGCAGGAGCCTGGGCCCAAACATTTTGGCGCCTGGGGCCTTCCAAGGTCGCTGGGGGCTCAGAGGGCCCTGCCCGTTCTGCCGCCCTGATGACAGGCGGCGCCAATAACGGCCCGGGTGGCGGTGGGGCGGAGGGTGAGTCCAGCGCTGGGTCTCGGGTCCCCAATCCCAGGCGTTGGGGCACCAGGCCCCTTGCGAGGAGCCCCTAAGGAGCCCACCTAGAGTTAGGATTAGCCCCCAGGAGGCCTGCAAGCCCGATCTGCTGGATGTGCAGCGAGTGGAGGGGCAGGCCGAGCTGAGGGCGTTGAGGAGTGGGAGCGGGGGCCCAAGAGTTTGGCGCGGGGGCCTTCGAAATGCGCCAGGGGCTCGGTGTGCCCTGCACATTCTCCCGCCCTGAATGACCAGCGGCGCCAATAAAGGCCCGGGTGGCGGTGGGGCGGAGGGTGAGTCCAGCGCTGGGGCGGGGGTCCCCAATCCCTGGCATTGCGGTGCCAGGCCCCTTGGGAGGAGCCCCTTGGAGGCCGACCGAGGGTTAGGATTAGCCCCGAGGAGGCCTGCAGGCAGGATCCATGGGCGGTGTGGCGAGGGGGGGGGGCGGGCCGAGGGGAGGGCGCTGGTGAGTGGGAGCGTGGGCCCAAGTGTTTTGGCGCAGGCGGCCTTCGAAGCTCGCCAGGGGCTCGGAGGGCCCTACCCGTTCTCGAGCCTGAATGACTGGCGGCGCCCCTAGCGGCCCGGGTGGCGGGGGGCTGCAGGGTGAGTCCAGCGCTGGGGTTCGGAGGTTCCCAATCCCCAGCGTTGGGGCGCCAAGCCCCTTGGATGGGCCCTTCGGGGACCGACCTAGGGTTAGGATTAGCCTCCAGGAGTAGGGCAGGTCCGATCCGCCTGCTGTGTTTCGAGCGGAGGGGCGGGTTGAGGTGAGGGCGCTGACTAGTGGGAGCGTGGGCCCAAGCGCTTTGGGGAGCGGGTGCATCGAGGGTCCTGGGGGGGGGGCGGCTGGGAGGGGCCTGTATGTTCTCCTGCCCTGAATGAGCGGCAGCGCCCCTAGTGGCCCAGGTGGTGGAGGGCCAGCAGTGTTAGTTTGGCCCTGGGTCTCAGGGGTCCCCAATCCCCTGCTTTGCAGGCCCAGGCCCCTTGTTATGGGCCTCTCGGGGACTGACCTAAGGTTAGGGTTAGCAAGCAGGATGCCGGCAGGCCCGAAATGCCGGCTGTGCTGTGAGTGGAGGGGCGGGCGGAGTGAGGGCGCTGGCGAGCAGAAGCCTGGGCCCAAACATTTTGGCGCGGGGGCCTTCGAAGGTCGCTGGGGGCTCAGAGGACCCTGCCCGTTCTCCCCCCCGAATAACCGGCGGGCCCCCTAGCGGCCCAGGGGTGGAGGGCTGCAGGGTGAATCCGGCGCTGGGTCTCGGGTCCCCAATCCCTGGCGTTGGGGCGCCAAGCACCTTCGGATGGGCCCCTGGGGGACCCACCTTGGGTTAGGCTTAGCCCCCAGGAGGCCATCAGGCCCAATCCCCTGGCTGTGTAGCGCGCATTGCGGCGGGCCAGGGGAGGGAGCTGGCGAGCGGGACCGTGGGCCCACAGGTTTTGGCGCTGGGGCGGCCTTCGAAGGTCGTCAGGGGCTTGTAGGACCCTGCCCCTTCTCCCACCTGAATGACCGGCGGCGCTCCTAGCGGCCCGGGTGGCGGGTGGCTGCAGGGTGAGTCCGGCCCTGGGGCTAGGACGTCCAGGATCCCGGGCATGGCGGTGCAAGGCCCCTTGGGAGGGGCCCCTCGGGAACCGACCTAGGGTTAGGGTTAGCCCCCAGGAGGCCGGCAGGTCCGATCCGGCTGCTGTGTTTCGAGCGGAGGGGCGGGTTGAGGTGAGGGCGCTGACTAGTGGGAACGTGGGCCCAAGCGCTTTGGGGCAGGGGGCCATCGAATGTGGAAGGGGGCTTGGAGGGCCCTGCCCCTTCTCCCGCCGGGAATGAGCGGCAGCGCCCCTAGTGGCCCAGGTGGTGGAGGGGCAACAGTGTTAGTCCGGCCCTGGGGCACTGGGGTCCCCAATCCCCAGCGTTGCATCCCCGGGCCCCTTGTCAGGGGCCTCTCGGGGACTGACCTAGGCTTAGGGTTAGCAAGCAGGATGCCGGCAGGCCCAAAATGCCGGCTGTGCGGCGAGTGGAGGGGCGGGCGGAGTGAGGGCGCTGGCGAGCAGGAGCCTGGGCCCAAACATTTTGGCGCCTGGGGCCTTCCAAGGTCGCTGGGGGCTCAGAGGGCCCTGCCCGTTCTGCCGCCCTGATGACAGGCGGCGCCAATAACGGCCCGGGTGGCGGTGGGGCGGAGGGTGAGTCCAGCGCTGGGTCTCGGGTCCCCAATCCCAGGCGTTGGGGCGCCAGGCCCCTTGCGAGGGGCCCCTAAGGAGCCCACCTAGAGTTAGGGTTAGCCCCCAGGAGGCCTGCAAGCCCGATCTGCTGGATGTGCAGCGAGCGGAGGGGCAGGCCGAGCTGAGGGCGTTGAGGAGTGGGAGCGGGGGCCCAAGAGTTTGGCGCGGGGGCCTTCGAAATGCGCCAGGGGCTCGGTGTGCCCTGCACATTCTCCCGCCCTGAATGACCAGCGGCGCCAATAAAGGCCCGGGTGGCGGTGGGGCGGAGGGTGAGTCCAGCGCTGGGGCGGGGGTCCCCAATCCCTGGCATTGCGGTGCCAGGCCCCTTGGGAGGAGCCCCTTGGGGGCCGACCTAGGGTTAGGATTAGCCCCGAGGAGGCCAGCAGGCAGGATCCATGGGCGGTGTGGCGAGGGGGGGGGGCGGGCCGAGGGGAGGGCGCTGGTGAGTGGGATCGTGGGTCCAAGTGTTTTGTCGCAGGCGGCCTTCGAAGCTCGCCAGGGGCTCGGAGGGCCCTACCCGTTCTCGAGCCTGAATGACTGGCGGCGCCCCTAGCGGCCCGGGTGGGGGGGGGGCTGCAGGGTGAGTCCAGCGCCGGGGTTCGGAGGTTCCCAATCCCCAGCGTTGGGGCGCCAAGCCCCTTGGATGGGCCCTTCGGGGACCGACCTAGGGTTAGGATTAGCCTCCAGGAGTACGGCAGGTCCGATCCGCCTGCTGTGTTTCGAGCGGAGGGGCGGGTTGAGGTGAGGGCGCTGACTAGTGGGAGCGTGGGCCCAAGCGCTTTGGGGAGCGGGTGCATCGAGGGTCCGGGGGGGTGGTGGGAGGGCCCTGTATGTTCTCCTTCCCTGAATGAGCGGCAGCGCCCCTAGTGGCCCAGGTGGTGGAGGGCCAGCAGTGTTAGTTTGGCCCTGGGTCTCAGGGGTCCCCAATCCCCAGCGTTGCAGCCCCAGGCCCCTTGTCAGGGGCCTCTCGGGGACTGACCTAGGGTTAGGGTTAGCAAGCAGGATGCCGGCAGGCCCGAAATGCCGCCTGCGCTGTGAGTGGAGGGGCAGGCGGAGTGAGGGCGCTGTGAGCAGAAGCCTGGGCCCAAACATTTTGGCGCGGGGGCCTTCAAAGTTCGCGGGGGGCTCAGAGGGCCATGCCCGGTCTCCCCCGCAAATAACCGGCGGGCCCCCTAGCGGCCCAGGGGTGGGGGGCTGCAGGGTGAATCCGGCGCTGGGTCTCGGGTCCCCAATCCCTGGCGTTGGGGCGCCAAGCACCTTGGGATGACCCCCTCGGGGACCCACCTAAGGTTTTGGTTAGCCCCCAGGAGGCCATCAGGGCCTATCCCCTGGCTGTGTAGTGCGCATTGCGGCAGGCCAGGGGAGGGAGCTGGCGAGCGGGACCGTGGGCCCACAGGTTTTGGCGCTGGGGAGGCCTTCGAAGGTCGTCAGGGGCTTGTAGGGCCCTGCCCCTTCTACCACCTGAATGACCGGCGGCGCTCCTAGTGGCCCGGATGGCGGGTGGCTGCAGGGTGAGTCCGGCCCTGGGGCTAGGACATCCAGGATCCCGGGCATGGCGGCGCAAGGCCCCTTGGGTGGGGCCCCTCGGGAACCGACCTAGGGTTAGGCTTAGCCCCCAGAAGGCCGGCAGGTCCGATCCGGCTGCTGTGTTTCGAGCGGAGGGGCGGGTTGAGGTGGGGGCGCTGACTAGTGGGAACGTGGGCCCAAGCGCTTTGGGGCAGGGGGCCATCGAATGTGGAAGGGGGCTTGGAGGGCCCTGCCCCTTCTCCCGCCGGGAATGAGCGGCAGCGCCCCTAGTGGCCCAGGTGGTGGAGGGGCAACAGTATTCGTCTTGCCCTGGGGCTCGGGGATCCCCAATCCCCAGCGTTGCAGCCCCAGGCCACTTGTCAGGGGCCTCTCGGGGACTGACCTAGGGTTAGGGTTAGCAAGAAGGATGCCGGCAGGCCCGAAATGCCCGCTGTGCATCGAGCGGAGGGGCGGGCCGAATGAGGGCGCTGGCTAGCGGGAGCCTGGGCCCAAACATTTGGCGGGGAGGGGCCTTCGAAGGTAGCTGGGGGCTCAGAGGGCCCTGCCCGTCCTCCCGCCCTGTATGACCAGTGGTCCCCCTAGAGGCCCAGGTGGCGGGGGGCTGCAGGGTGAGTCCGGCGCTGGGTCTCGGGTCCCCAGTCTCCGGCGCTGAGGCGCCAGGCCACTTGGGTGGGGCCCCTCAGGAGCCCACCTAGACTTAGTGTTAGCCCCCGTGAGGCCGGCAAGCCCGACCTGCTGGATGTGTGGCGAGCAGAGGGGTAGGCCGAGCTGAGGGCGCTGAGGAGTGGGGCGTGGGCCCAACCGTTTTGGCGCGGGGGCCTTCGAAAGTCATCAGCGGCTAGGAGGGCCCTGCTCCTTCTCCCGCCTGAATGACCGGCGGCGCCCCTAGCGGCCGGAGTGGCGGGTGGCTGCAGGGTGATTCCACCGCTGGGGTTCAGTGGTTTCCAATCCCCGGCGTTGGGTCGCCAAGCCCATTGGGAGGGGCCCCTCGGGGACCCACCTAGGGTTCAGGTTAGCCCCCAGGAGGCCGGCAGATCCAATCCGCCTGCTGTGTTTCGAGCGGAGGGGCGGGTTGAGTTGAGGGCGCTGACTAGTGGGAACGTGGGCCCAAGCGCTTTGGGGCGGGGGGGGGGCCATCGAAGGTAGGCGGGGGCTCGGAGGGCCCTGCCCCTTCTCCCGCCTGAATGACCGGCGGCGCCCCTAGCGGCCCAGGTGGCGGGGGCCTGCGGGTAAAGTTTGGTGCTTGGTCTCGAGTCCCCAATCCCTGGCGTTGGGGCGCCAGGCCCCTTGGGATGGGCCCCTCGGGGACACACCTAGGGTTTTCGTTAGCCCCCAGGAGGCCGTCAGGCCCAATCCCCTGGCTGTGTGGTGCGAGGTGGGGTGGGCCGAGGGGACGGAGCTGGCGAGCGGGACCGCGGGCCCACAGGTTTTGGCGCGGGGGCCTTCGAAGGAGGTCGGGAGCTCAGAGGGCCCTGCCCCTTCTCCTGCCTGAATGACCGGCGGCACCCCTAGCAGCCCGGGTGCCAGGGGGCTGCAGGGTGAGTCCGGCCCTGAGGCTACGACGTCCAGGATCCCAGGCATGGCGGCGCAAGTCCCCATGGGGCTGCGGGTAAAGTCAGGCGCTCCGTCTCGGTTCCCCAATCCCCGGCGTTTGGGCGCCAGGCCCCTTGGGAGGGGCCCCCCGGGGTCCGACCTAGAGTGAGGGTTAGCCCCAGGAGGACGGCAGGCCGGATCCGCCGGGTGTGCCGCAAGCAGAGGGGCGGGCCGACATGAAGGTGCTGGCGAGCGAGCTTGGGCCCAAGCGTTTTTTGCGCGGGGGGCCTTCGAAGTTTGCTGTGGGCTCAGAGGGCCCTGTCCGTTCTCCCCCCCTGAATGACCGGGGGCGCCCCTAGCAGCCCGGGTGGCGGCGGGGCGGCACGATGAATCCGGCGCTGGAGCTCAAGGGTCCCCAATCCCTGGCGTTTCGGTGCGAAACCCCTTGGGATAGGCCCCTTGGGGGCCAACCTAGGGTAAGGGTTAGCCCCTATGAGGCCGGCAGCCCTGATCCGTGGGCTGTGCAGCGAGCGGAGGGGTGGGCCGAGGTGAGGGCGCTGGAGAGCGGGAGCGTGGGCCCAAGCGTTTTGGCGCGGGGGGGCTTCGAAGGTCTTCGGGGGCTCGGAGGGCCCTGCCCGTACTCCCGCCCTGAATGACCGGCGGCGCCCCGAGCGCAGGGTGGCGGCGGGGCGGCAGCGTGATTCCGGCGCTGGGGCTCCGGGGTCCCCAATCCCCAGTGTTGCTGCGCCAGACCAGTTGTGAGGTGCCCCTCGGGGACCGACCTAGGGTTAGTGTTAGCCCCAAGGAGGCCGGCAGGCACGATCTGCCAGCGGTGCAGCGAGTGGAGGGGCGGGCCGAGGTGATTGCGCTCACGAGGGGGAGCGTGGGCCCTAGCGTTTTGGCTCCAGGTGACTTCGAAGGTCC
>NW_026622939.1:0-31168 GCF_023065955.2 Ursus arctos | reverse complement strand
CCAGTACCCCATCATCTAGGACATTCAGGCCAGACCCTAAAAAATTTCCTCTCCTACAGGCACCAAAGACCTGCAGATGCTGTCTCAACCCAACGCCGTGGAACCTCCCAGCATGTACCAGTGCCTAGGGCTAGACTAGGAGGAATGAGGACTGCCATCAACTGTCAAGGAGGTGCTCAAGGGTGGCGTGGCCAAGTTCAACACCTCGCAGCCGATTACACAGCAGGCCCAGATATCCTTGTTGATCTCGTGGGAGCTGACACAGAGGGCCAAGGAATTCAGCCTTATCCTGGATGATGTAGTCATCACAGAGCTGAGCTTTAGCTGAGAGAGTACACAGCTGCTACGGAAGCCAAACAAGTAGCTCATCAGGAAGTCCAGGGAGCCCAGTTTTAGGTGGAAAAAGCAAAGCAGGAATAGCAGCAGAAGACTGTGTAGGCTGAAGGTGAGGCTGAGGCCACCACGATGCTTGGAGAAGCCCTGACTGAGAATCCTGGCTACATCAAACTGGGCAAGATCCAGGCAGCCCAGAACATCTCCAAGACAACTGCCACATCACAGAACTGTATCTCACTGCTGAAAACCTTGTGCTCAATGTACAGGATGAGATTTTCACTTTGAAAACTGACAGCCTTGTCAAGGGTAAGAAATGAGCCTAGTGATGGAGAACTCCCCACCCCCAGAGAAAAAGTGAATCTGCTTTTCCCCTGGTTTTTGAGGAGCCAGTGTGGGGTCCAACAGACCCCATCCTGCCCCTGGTACCATGTCATAGTCCCCTCTGTGTCTGTTCTCCCCGCCCTTCCTGGATGAACACAGACTGGCCAATTTTCAAGGAAACGACTTTCCTCTTCCCGTGTTGGCCAGGGGTGTTGGGCCAGTATGATTTCTGAGTGATTTCGTACAGTACTGGTTCCTCCTTCCAGGTTGGGGGGTAATAACCACCATCCCAGGAATTCTCAATAAAAAGAAATAATAAAAGGTATAAGGATTGGGAAGGAAGAAATAAAACTGTCATTGTTTGCAGATGACATGACTGTTGTCTGTGTAGAAAATTCCAAAGGGTTCTGCCCCAAGATAGCAATGTAGGAAGATCCTGAACTTACCTCCTTCATGGACATAGCAAATCTATACCCACTTATACAGCAATTCCTCCTGAAGAAGAACAGAGAGCTGACTGAACAGCTTCTGCACAACAAAAGATAGGGAGACCACACAGAGAACATTGAGATGGAGACACAAGTAAGGGAATCCCACCCCCAATGCTGCAAACTGCAGTGGGGAGAGAGAGAGTACTGAGGGACCATGAGCAGATTCATCTGCCCCGGGCAGAGGAAAAAAAGCTGTGGCTTAAAAGAGCAACTAGAATATAAAGGACTCCGCCTCAGAACTCCACCGAATGGCAGGGGAGCTACTAGAACTCTCTCTGGGTCACAGGGCCTGCCAAGTGCCATGGTTTACTTTGCCCCACCACCTTGATAGCCTGGATGGGAGCAGGGGCCAGGCGCCATAACTGGCCTACCACCTCAGTGAGCCCCAGGCCCCAGTCCAAGAAGTCCCACCAAGACAGCCCCAGTGCACTGCACAGTGGGGCACACCTGGTCAACACTCACTACAACTCCAGCTGACATAAGGGCAAAGTACCCCAGAACTCTCTAGGCCCACACCACTTCAGCCCCAGATGACTTGCTAGGGCACTCCTGGCACAGAGCACTCTGTGACCTCCTGGCTCATGTCTGCTTTGGCTCTAGTGATACCACCAGGACACACCAGCTCATGCCCCACCTCGGTTTCCGCCAGGGAGTGAGGGAATCCACTGTGCTGAGCACCGGCAGACCACCACCTGCTCCCACTTTAGCTTCAACTGCCCTACCAGGACACCCTGTGCATAGAGAGCCCCAGAACTACCCCAGCCCATGCCCAATCCAGCTTGAGCATTCCCACAAGGACAGCCCCAGCACAGAGTGCCCTAGGATCCCAGCACACAGCAGCCACAGCTCCAGCTATCCAGCCAAAGTCACCAGGCACACATGGTCTACACAGGGGATGACCGTACACAAGACCATTCTTGCAAGGTTAGGAGAAGTAGCTGTTCCACCTAATTCATAGAAACAAACACAGAAAGTCAAACCAAATGAGGAGACAAAGAAATATGATCCAAAAGAAAGAACAAGATAAAACCTCAGAAAAAGAACTAAATGAAACAGAGATAACCAATCTACCTGATAACGAGTTCAAAGTCATGGTCATAAAGATGTTCACCAGGCTAGGGTGGATGAACTTAGTGAGAACTTCAACAAAGAGACAGAAAATATATTGGGGTGCCTGGGTGGCTCAGTCGGTTAAGCATCTGCCTTTGTCTCAGGTCATGATCCCAGGGTCCTGGGATGGAGCCCCACATCAGGCTCCCTGCTCAGTGGGGAGACTGCTTCCTGCTCTCCCTCTCCCTCTGCCACTCCCCCTGCTTGTGCTCTCCCTCTATCAAATAAATAAATAAAATATTTTTAAAAAGAGATAGCAAATTAAAAAAAAAAGAACCAATCAGGGTTGAAAAATACAATAACCAAAAGGAAAAATGCACTAGAGAGAATCAACAGTAGATTAGAGGATGCAGAAGAACAGATCAGCAATCTGGAAGTGTGATGGAAAGCACCCAAGCTGAACAGCAAAAGAAAAAAAAAAAAAGAACTTAAGAAAATGAGGATAGGTAAGGGATCTCTCAGACAGCATCAAATGAACAAATATTTGCATTTTAGCAATCCCAGAAGGAGAAGAGAGATAGAAAGGGATAAAAAACTAATTTGAAGAAATAACAGCTGAAACATTCCCTACCCTGGGGAGAGAAAGAAACATCCAGCTTCAAAAAGCACAGAGAGTTCCAAACAAGATGAGCCCAAGGAGGTCCACACCACAAAACATAATAATTAAAATGCCAATGATTAAAGATGAAGAGACAATTTTCAAAACAGCAAGAGAGGGGTGCCTGGGTGGCGCAGTCGGTTAAGTATCCAACTCTTGATTTCAGCTCAGGTCATGATCTCAGGGTTGTGAGATTGAGCCCCGTGCTGGGCATGGAGCCTGCTTAAGATTCTCTCTCTCCCTCTCCTTCTTCTCCCCTGCTCCCCTCTTCTCTAAAACAAAAACAAACAAACAAACCAAAAACACCCAAACCTAAAACCAAAAAGAGCAAGAGAGAAAACACTAGGAATGGACAAGGGAAACCCCATAAGGCTTCCAGCTGATTTTTCAGCACAAATTTTGCAGGCCAAAGAGAAGTGGCATAATATATTCAAAGTGCTGAAACCAAAAAACTTACAACCAACAGTATGCCAGCTGGCAAGGTTATCATTTAGAAATCAAGTAAAGTGTGTCCTAGGCAATTAAAAGTTAAAGGAGTTCATCACCACTAAACTGGCCTTAGGAGACATAGTGAAGGGAGTTCCGTAAGTGGAAAAGAAAGGGCCATAATTAGAAGTAAGAAAATTATGAAATGAATAAATTACGTGAGTAAAAATAACACACAGTAAAGGTAGCAGAGCACTCACTTAGAAAGCTACTATAAAGGTTAAAAGACAAAGTAGTAAAGTCAATTATACCTGAAAAATTAGTTGAAAGGACTCACAAAATAAAAAGACGTAAAATGTGACCACATATACGTAAAACGTGGAAGGGGGAGCAAAAATGAAGTTCTTTAAGAATGTGTCCAAACTCCTGTGACCATCACCATAACATAGACTGCTATATATTTAGGAGGTTCTATATGAACCTCAGGCTAACCAAACACCAAAAACCTATAATAGGTACACAACATATAAAGAAAGCCAAGCATAACACTGAAGAAAGTCATCAATCAAATGAAAGTGAGCAAGAGAAAAGGAAAGGAACAGAGAAGAGCTATGAAAACCAGAAAACAATTTTTTAAATGGCAGTAAATACATACCTATCAAGAATTACTTTAAATACAAATGGTCTAATTGCTCCAATCAAAAGACATAGGATGGAGGAATGGATTAAAAAAAGCAAGACCCACTATATGTTGCCTACAAGAGACTCACGTGAGACCTAAAGGCACATACAGCCTGAAACTGAAGGGATAGAAAAAGATATTCTATACAAATGGAAATGGAAAAAAAGAAAGCCAAGGTAGCAATAGTTACACCAGACAAAGTGGACTATAAAACAACGACTGTAACAAGAGACAAAGTAGGACATTACATAATGATAAAGGGAACAATCCAACAAGACGAGGTAACAATTCTAAGTGTCTATGCTCCCAACATCGGAGCACCTAAATACGTAAAGAGCATATTAAATATTAACAGATATAAAATCATTAACAGATATGAAGGGAGAAATTGGCAGGAATACAATAATAATAGAGGATTTGACACCCTGCTTACATCAATGGACAGATCATCCAGGCATAAAATCCATAAGGAAACAGTGTCTTTGAACCACCCAATAGACCAGGTGGACTCAAAAGATATATACAGAACCCTCTATCCACAAACAACAGAATACACATTCTTTTCAAGGGCACATCCATCATTTTCCAGAACAGATCACACATTAGGCCACAAAACATGTCTCAACTAAATCCAAGAAGATTGAAATCCTATCAAGCATCTTTTCCAACCACAGCAGTATGAAACTAGAAATGAATTATAAGAAAATTCCAGGAAAAACATAAACATGTGGAGGCTAAACAACATGCTACTAAACAACCAATGGGTCAACAAAGAAATCAAAGAGGAAATAAAAGAAATACACGGATACAGATGAAAATGAAAACACAATCATTGGGACACGGTGACAGCATTTCCAAGAGGGAAATTTAGAGTGATACAGGCCGACCTCAAGAAACAAGAAAAATCTCAAATAAACCATCAAACCTTATGCCTAAAGGAACTAGAAAAAGAACAAACAAACTCAAAGTGAAGAGAAGGAAGGAAATAATAAGATCAGGGGCGAAATCAAGACTAAAAAACAATAAAAAGAGCAAAGAAACCAAAAGCTGGTTCTTTGAAGAGATAACCAAAATTGATAAGCCTTTAGCCAAACTCATCAAGAAAACAAAGAGAAGACCCAAGTAAGTAAGCAGATGCATAGATCAATGGAACAGAATAGAGACCCAGAAATGGACCCACAACTCTGTGGTCAACTAAACTTCCACAAAGCAGGAAAGAATACCCAATAGGAAAAAGACCATCTCTTCAACAAATGGTGTTGGGAAAACTGGACAGCGACATGCAGAAGAAAGAAACCAGACCACTTTCTTGTGCCATACACAAAAATAAATTCAAAATGGATGACAGACCTAAATGTAAGACAGGAAGCCATCAAAATCCTAGAGGAGAACACAGGCAGCAACCTCCTCGACCTCAGCCGCAGTAACTTCTTACCAGACAGGTCTCTGGAGGCAAGGGAAACAAAAACAAAAATGAACTATTGGGACCTCATCAGGACAAAAAGCTTCTGCACAGCAAAGGAAATAAATCAACAAAGCTAAAATGCAACTGACGGAATGGGAGAAGATATTTTCAAATGACATATCAAATAAAGGGCTAGTATCCAGAATCAATAAAGAACTTAACCTCAACACCCAAACAACAAACAATCCAATTAGGAAATGGGCAGAAAACATGAACAGACATTTCTCCAAAGAACACATACGAATGGCCAACAGACTCGCGAAAAAGTGCTCGACATCTCTCATATTCAGGGCAATACAACTCAAAAGCACAATGAGATACCACATCACGCTGGTCAGAATGGCTAAAATGAACAACTCGGGAAACAACAGATGTTGGCGAGGATGTAGAGAAAGGGGAACCCTCTTGCACTGTTGGTGGGAATGCAAACTGGTACAACCACTCTGGAAAACAGTATGGAGGTTCCTCAAAAAGTTAAAAATACAACTACCCGGTGACCCAGCAATTGCACTATGAGGTATTTATCCAAGAGATACAACAGTGCTAATTCGAAGGGGCCCGTGCACCCCAATGTTTATAGCAGCACTATCAACAATGGCCAAATTGTGGAAAGAGCCCAAGTGTTCATAGCCTGATGAATGAATAAAGAAGAAGTGGTGTATATAAATATATAATCAAATATTACTCAGCCATCAAAAAGAATGAAATCTGCCATTTGCAATGTCGTGGATGGAATTAGAGGGTAGTATGCTAAGCAAAATAAGTCCGTCAGAGAAAGACAAATATCATATGACTTGACTCATATGTGGAATTTAAGAAGCAAAATAGATGAACATATGCAAAGGGAAGGAAAAGTAAAAAGAGACAAAAGCTGAGACGGAGGCAAACCATAAGAGACTTTACAGTTAAGAGAACAAAGTAAGGGTTGCTGGAGGGGAGGTAGGTGGGGGGATGGGCTAAGTGGGTGATGGGTATTAAAGAGGGCACTTGCTGGAATGAGCACTGGGTGTATATGTAAGTGATGAATCACTTCATTCTACTCCTGAAACCAACACTACACTATATGTTAACTAACTTGAATTTAAATAAAATTTTTTTAAAAAATGAAAGAGAAGTAACAACTGATGTAGTACAGAAATACAAGGGATTTTAACAGACTACTATGAAAATTTACACACCAACAAATTGGACAGCCTAAAACAAATGGAGAAATTCCTAGAAATGTATCATCTTCCAAAACTGAATGAAGAAATAGAAAATATGTACAGATCACTTACTAGTAAGGAAATTGAATTGGTAATCAATAAACTCTCAAAAACAAAACACAAACAAAACACAAACAAACTCTCAACAACCAAAAGTCCAGGACTGGACGGATTCACAGGTAAATTCTGCTAAACAGATAAAGAAGAGTTGATACCTATTTTTCTCATAGTCTTCCAAAAAATAGAAGAGGAAGGACAGCTTTCAAATACATTCTATAAGGCCAGTACCACCCTCATTCTAGACCAGACAAAGACACTACAAAAACACCACCACCACCACCACTACAGGTCATACCCTTGATGAACACGGATGCAAATTCCTCAAGCATATATTAACAAACTGCTCTCAACAATACATTAAAAGTATAATTCACCACAGTCAAGTGGGATTTATTCCAGGGATGCAAGTGTGTCTCCATATTCACAAAATCAATCAATATGATCCACCACATTAACAAAATGAGGGATAGAAATCATATGATCATCTCAATAGGTGCAGAAAAAGCATTTGGCAAAATTCAAAATCTGTTTATGATAAAAACCCTCAACAAAGCAGGTTTAGAGGGAACATACCTCACCATGATAAAGGCTGTATAACGCAAACCCACAGCTAACATCATACTCAATGGTGAAAACCTGAGAGCTTCTCCTCTAAGATCAGGAACAAGACAAGGACGTCCACTCTCACCACTTTTACACCACAGAATGCTGGAAGTCCTGGCTACAGCAATCGGACAACAAAAAGAAATAAGAGGCACCCAAATTGGTAATGAAGAAGAAATCTGACACTCTTTGCAGATGACACGATACTAAGCAAGCTCTAAAGACGTCACCAAAGAAACTATTAGAAGTAATAGATGAATCCAGTAAAGTCACAGGATACAAAATTCATATACAGAAATCTGCTGCGTTTCTACACACTAATAATGAAGTAGCATGAAGAGAAATTAAGCAAACAACCCCATTTACAATTGAACCAAATATAAAATACCCAGGCATAAACTCAACCAAGGATGTGAAAGTTCAGTACCCTGAAAACAATAAAACACTGATGATAGAAATTGGAGACAACACAAACAACTGGAAATGTATACCAGGCTTATGGATTGGAAGAATTAATATTCTTAAAATGTCCATACTACCCAGGCAATCTACGGATTCAGTGCAATGCCTATCAGAATACCAACAGCATTCTTCACAGAATGGCAACAAATAATCCTAAAACTTGTATGGAACCACAAAGGACCCCAAATAGCGAAGGCCATCTTGAAAAAGAAGAACAAAACTGGAGGTAACACAACCCTAGATTTCAAGATATGCTACAAAGCTGTAGTAATCAAAACAGCATGGCACTGGCACAAAAAGAGACACACAGATCGAGAGAACAAAACAGAGAGCCCCGAAATTAACCCACACTTAATATGGTCAGTTAATCTATGACAAAGGAGGCAAGGATATACAATGGGGGCAGAGAGAGTTTCTTTAATAAATGGTGTTGGGAGAACAAGACAGCTACATGCAAAAGAATGAAACTGGACCACTTTCTTACACTGTCCACAAAATTAAAGTCAGAATGGATTAAAGACCTAAATATGACACCTGAAACCATAAAGCTCCTAGAAGAAAACATAGGCGGGGCACCTGGGTGGCACAGCGGTTAAGCATCTGCTCAGGGCGTGATCCCGGCGTTATGGGATCGAGCCCCACATCAGGCTCCTCCGCTATGAGCCTACTTCTTCCTCTCCCACCCCCTCTGCTTGTGTTCCCTCCCTCTCTCGCTGGCTGTCTCTGTCCCTGTCGAATAAATAAATAAAATCTTTAAAAAAAAAAAAGAAGAAGAAAACATAGGCAGTAATCTCTTTGACGTCAGCCTTACCAACAGTTTTCTAAGTATGTCCCCTCAGGCAGGGGAAACAAAAGCAAAAAGAAACTATTGGCATTCTATCGAAATTAAGAGCTTTTGCACAACAAAGAACACCAACAATAAAAGGAAAAGGCAACCTACTGAATGGGAGAAGATATTTGCAAAGGATATAGGCAATAAGGGGTTAATATCCAAATATATAAAGGATTTCTACAACTCAACACCAAAAATCCCAAATAATCAAATTAAAAAATGGGCAGAGGACCTGAATAAACATCTTTCCAAAGATGACGTACAGGTGGCCAACAGACACATGAAAAGATGCTCAATATCACTAATCATTAGGAAAACACAAATCAAAACCCCAATGAGATATCACCTTAAACCTGTCTAGAATCAAAAGACAAGAGAGATAACAAGTGCTGGGAAGGATGTGGAGAAAACGGAACCCCCATGCACTGCTGATGGGAACGTAAACTGGTACAGCCATTGTGAAAAACAGTATGAAGATTCCACAAAAAATTAAAAATAGAGCCAGAGGGGAGGGGGGTGTGGAAATGGGCAAAATTTTGTCAAGGGGTATGGCAGACACAGACTTCCAGTTATGGAATGAGTAAGTCATGGGAATAAGAGCACAGCATAAGGAACGTAGTCAATGATATTGTAATATTCTTGTATGGTAACAGATGGTAGGTACACTTGTTGTGAGCAGAGCATAATGCATAAACTTCTTGAATCACTATGTTGTACACCTGAAGCTAATGTAACATTGTATGTCAACTATACTGGAAGGAAGGAAGGAAGGAAGGAAGGAAGGAAGGAAGGAAGGAAGGAAGGAAGGCAGGCAGACCATATGATCCAATAATTCTACTACTGGGTATTTATCTAACGAAAATGAAAATACTGAATTGAAAAGATATAAGCACCCCTATATTTACTGCAGCATTATTTATAATAGTTAAGATATGGAAGCAACCTAAATGTCCACGGATTGATAAATGGATAAAGAAGATGTGGTGTAGATAGGTAGATAGATATAAATACACACAGGATGGAATATTACTCAGCCATAAAAAGAATCGGATCTTGCCATTTGTCCACATGGATGAACCTAGAGGGCATTATGCTAAGTGAAATAAGTCAGACAGAGAAAGACAAATATGATATTATTTCACTTACATGTGGAATTTAAAAAACAAAACAAATGAACAAAGAAACAAAAAAGCAGAAATATACCCATATATACAGAGAAAAAACTGATGGTTGCTGTGTGGTGAGAAGAGGGAAGATGCCCAAAATGGGTACAGGGCAGTGGAAGGTACAGGCATCCAGTTATGGAGTGAATAAGTCACAGGGATCAAAGGTACAGTATAGGGAATATAGTCAATGGTATTGTAATTGTGTTATCACATGGGGTAAGCATAGAATAACATATAGAGTTGTCAAATCACTATGCTGTACCCCTGAATCTAATGCAACACTGTGTGTCGACTCTTCTTCAATGAAGAAAGAAAATTCCAAAGAACTGACAAAAAAAATAAATAAACTCTTGGAACTAATCAGCAATTATAGCAAGGTTGTAGAACGTAAGGGTAATACACAAAAGTCAATATTTTGCTTATACACCAGCAATGAACAATTGGAACTGGAATTAAAAACACAATGCCATCTACATCAGCAGTCCACCCCCCAAATAAATGCTTATCTAATAAAATATGTACAGGATATATAGGGAAAACTACAAAAGTCTGACAAAGAAAAATAATCTAAATAAATCTTTATTGAGAGATCTTCTGTGTTCATAGATTGGAAGACTCAGTATTGTTAAGATATCAATTCTTCCCAACTGGATCTATAGATTTGATGCAATCCCAATCAAAATTGTAGCAAATTGTTTCATGGATATTGAAAATCTGACTCTAAAGTTTATAGGGAGGGGCACAGGGGTGGCTCAGTCGGTTAAGCATCAGATTCTTGATTTTGGTTCAGGTCATGATCTCAGGGTCATGAGAGTGAGCCCCACTTTGGACTCCACGCTCAGTGGGGAGTCAGCTTGAGAGTCTTTCTCTCCCTCTCCTTCTGCTCCTCCCCAATCTCTCTCTCTCTCTCTCTCTCAAATAAGTAAATCTTTAAAAAAAAATAAAGTTTATAAGGAAAGGCAAAATCCAGAATAACCAACACAATAGTAAAAAAGAACAAAGTTAAGGACCGATACTACCTGACTTCAGGATTTACTCTAAAGCCACCCTAATCAAGACTGTGGTTTTAGTAAAAGAAGAGACAAACAGATCAATGGAATAGAAGACAGCCCAGAAATAGACGCACCCATATAAAGTCAAATAACTGTCAACAAAGGAGCGAAAACAAGTTAATGGAAAAAGAACAGTCTTCAACAAATGGCGCTGTAGGAATTGGATGTCCATATGCAAAAAAAAGGATCTAGATACAGACCTTGTATCCTTCACAAAAATTAACCCGATATGGATCATAGACCTAACTGTAAAACCAAAACTGGATAGGCTGGGGATGGGTATTAAGGAGGGCACGGATTGCATGGTGCACTGGGTGTTATACACAAGTAATGAATCATGGAACTTTACATCAAAAACCAGGGATGTACTGTATGGTGACTAACATAATATAATAAAAAAAATTATTAAAAAAAAAAAAAACCAAAACTGGAAAACTTAGATCTAGAGAAAATCTAGATAACCCTGGGTTTGGTGACGATACTTTATTTTATTTTTTTAAAAAAAGATTTATTTATTTATTTATTTATTTATTTATTTATTTATTTATTTGACAGAGACAGTGAGAGAGGGAACACAAGTGGGGGGAGTGGGAGAGGAAGAAGCAGGCTCCTAGCGGAGGAGCCTGATGTGAGGCTCGATCCCTGAACACCGGGATCACGTCCTGAGCCGAAGGCAGACGCTTAACGACTGTGCCACCCAGGCGCCCTGGTGATGACAGCTTAGATACACAAAAATTTGAGAAGTTGGACTTCAGTAAAATTAAAACTTCCGTTTCATGAAGGACCCTGTTAAGACAATGTAAAGACAAGGCACAGAGTGGTAAAAAAATATGCACAAAACGTATCTGACAAAGGAATTATTTCCAAATACACAAAGGCCTTTTAAAACTAAACATTAAGAAAACAAATAATGCAATTTAAAAATGGGGAAATGATCTGAAAATATACCTCACCAAAGAAGACATAGCTAAGGCAAACAAGCGTATGATCATGCAACATCATACATGTCATAAGGGGACTGAAATTTAAAACAACAATCACATACCCCTAAACATCTACTAGAGTGGCTAAAATTAAAGAAACAAACAAACAACAACAAAAACACCAACCTGATCTACGAAATGCTGACGGGGTGCGGAGCAACAGGAACTGTCATTCGTTGCTGGAGGACATGCAAAATGTCACAGCCACTTTGGAAGACGGTTTGGCAGTTCCTTATAAATTTAAACAGAGTTTTATCATACGATTCCTAGATATATGCCAAACTGATTGAAAACTTGTGCCAGAATGAAATCTTGCCATTTGCAATGATGTAGATGGAGCTAGAGTGTATTATGCTCAGCAAAATAAATCAGTCAGAGAAAGACAAATACCATGTGATTTCAGTTGCACGTGGAATTTAAGAAACAAAACAGATGAACATATGGGAAGGGGGGAAACAGGAGGTGGGGGGAAACAAACCATAAGAAACTTAAGGGTAAAGAACAAACTGCAGGTTGATGAAGGGAGCTGGGAGGGGGATGGGTTAAACAGGTGATGGGGATTAAGGAGGGCTCTTGTTAACGATGAGCACCGGGTGTTGTACGTTAAGTGATGAATCACTGAATCCTACTCCTGAAACCATATTACACTGTATGTTAACTAACTTGAATTTAAATAAAAACTTAAAATAAAACAACAAAAAAGAATTCAACCTTTGGAGTCAAACCTAGGTTCCAGGTGCAGGAGGAAATTTTTGAAGGTGATAGATAAGTTTATGGCACTGACTGTAATAATAGTTCCAGAGGTATATACTTACTTCCAAACACATCAAGTTGTATACATTAAATATCTACAGCTCTTTGTATGTCAATCATAACCTCAATAAAGCAGTTTATAAAAAAAGGAAAACTTATGTCAACACAAAAAGCTACACACAAATGTGCAGCTTTCTAACCGTCAAAACTGGTAAGCAATTAAGATGCCCTTCTACAGATGAATGGAAAAACGAAGTGTGCTATTCCATGCCGTGGAATATTATTCGGGGATAAAAAGTCAGAGCTATTAAGACATGGAAAGACATGAAGGAAGCATTAATGCATTTTGGTAAGCAAAAGAAGCCAGTCAGGAAAGGCTACAACTGCCTGATTCCACCTAAATGATAATCTGGAAAAGGCAAAACTGTCAGTGGCTGGCAGTGGTCCAATTTAGTGGTAATTGGTAGCTGAGGGATGACTAGGTGAAGCACAGAGGAATTTTAGGATAATGAAACTATTCTGTGTTGATACTGTAATGGGGGACACATGACTTTATGCATTTTCAAAGCCCATTGAATGTACAACACAAAGATTGAATGTCAATGTAAACTACGGACTTAGTTAATAATAATGTGTTAGTACTGGTTTATTAAGTATAACAAATGTATCACACTAACGGAAGATCTTCATAACAGGGGAAACTGTGATGGGGGCTATAATATGAGAATCCTCTATGCTATCTGCTCAATATTTCTGTAAATTTAAAACTATTCTAAAAAAGTAAGTCTCTTAATTTAAAAAATACTGAGTTGTTTGTCATATTGAGATAATACTCACTTCCATTCCAGAGTGTGCTGGTGTGTCCCACCTCACGAGGAAGTAAGCCCAAACCCAAAAAGGCCTAGAAAAAGAAAGGGAATGGAAGATGAATGGAGATTTTCGGTAATACGTTCCCAGAAATCCCTTCAGTTGGGCAGCATCTTTGAAGCGTCAGCCTCCACATTCCTACTCAGCCCGATCTATGACTTGGCCTGGAATAGTTCTCCCAGTCACAGATCTAGTCAACACTGTTGATATTCCCCTGGCTCTGCCAGCTCATGTCCCCCCACTCCACCCCCAAGCCTCACTGTTTTGTCACAGGGCCACAGCTTATGCTGTTGCTGTCACGTGTCATGCTCTTCCTCTCCCACCTTCATCTGCAGAAATCCGACTCATTGCTCAGACCCAGTTGAGATACCATATTCCCTAAAGCTTTAAACCATTTCTTGACACAGCATCTGCCACCTTCCTCTGCCTTTCCTTGACATTTCAGGCCTGGGTGATAGCATTTGACACATCAGTTGCTGCTCTCCACACAACCTTTGTTCATCTTTCTCTCCTCCCATTAAGTCATCCAGCCTCTTTTTTTTTTTTCCCTGCAGAAGAAGAAACCTCAATAGATGGAATGGACAGCAGTCAGGAAGTAGCTGAAGATCATGATGTTGAACTGAAGACTCTTACAACGTACAACTGAAGAAGAAAATAAAATGAGAAATATAGAACGTGAGAAATATAGAACGTAAGAAATTTAAAGGTGGTTCAGAAGAGGAAAAAATGAAGATGAGACACTTACGATATAAGCAATATTTCCAAAACTGAAGAAACACTTCAGCTTTTGTAGAACAACAACAGCAGCAACAGAAATAACCAAAAGGAATCCCCCAGATAAGCACCAGGGTTAACAAAAAGGGATCCACACCAAAAAGTGCCCTGGAAAATGTACTATTTCATAACTTCCTCACTCACTCGGTCAAGTGCTTTGGTGTTCTTCATCCTGAATTTTCCGTAAATCTGGAACCCATGGCGTTTCCCCTCTTTCTTGCAGGCAGACCAGCTGAGGTTTAGAAACGGGCACTACTGGGTATTTACCCCAAAGATACAGACGTAGTGAAGAGAAGGGCCATATGCACCCCAATGTTCATAGCAGCATTGTCCACAATAGCTAAATCGTGGAAGGAGCCGAGATGCCCTTCAACAGATGACTGGATTAAGAAGATGTGGTCCATATATACAATGGAATGTTACTCAGCTATCAAAAAGAACGAGTTCTCAACATTTGCTGCAACATGGACGGGACTGGAGGAGACAACGCTAAGTGAAATAAGTCAAGCAGAGAAAGACAACTATCATATGGTTTCTCTCATCTATGGAACATAAGAACTAGGAAGATCAGCAGGGGAAGAAAGGGATAAAGAAAGGGGGGTAATCAGCGCTCCCATTTTTAGCAAACTGTTCATACTTTTCCTATTTGCCTCAAGTCCTCTTATAATATATAAAGGAAATAAAAATTACACAGAAAGTTGCTGTTACATGCCTATCCCCATTCCATGAACATGGGGTATAGTCTTTAGCTCCTTTTAAAACACTTTTACAGGGGCACCTGGGTGGCTCAGTCAGTTAAGCATCTGCCTCCGGGTCAGGTCATGATCCTGGGGTCTTGGGATTGAGCCCCGCATCGGGCTCCCTGCTCTGCCGGGAGCCTGCTTCTTCCTCTCCCACTCCCCCTGCTTGTGTTCCCTCCCTCGCTGGCTGTCTCTCTCTCTGTCAAATAAATAAATAAAATCTTAAAAAAAAAAAAAAAGAAAGGGGGGTAATCAGAAGGGGGAATGAAGCATGAGAGACTATGGACTCTGGGAAACAAACTGAGGGCTTCAGAGGGGAGGGGGGCGGGGGAATGGGATAGGCCGGTGATGGGTAGTAAGGAGGGCACGGATTGCATGGTGCCCTGGGTGTTATATGCAACCAATGAATCATCGAACTTTACATCAAAAACCAGGGATGTACTGTATGGTGACTAACACAATATAATAAAGAAATATTATTATATAAAAAAAAAGAAATGGGCAATCCTGTAAGGAGAAAGAAAAGATATGGTTGGTTAGGCTGGGAACAAAGTACTGCCAGCTCAGTCCCAGCCAATGCGTAAGCAGAAACAAGATAGGAAGAAGAGAAAATATCCAAAGAGGAAGACCAAAGGAAAGGCAGAGACCATGTGAGTATGCTTAGGTTCCTACTATGTCTCCAGGCAAGAAGCTTATCACAATAATACTGGAAATACAAAGTAGTAAACAAATGTAATCAAGTATTACAAGTGCTATAATATACGCCAGAGACAAGATATAGACTGGCAAAAATGAGAAAAAAGTCCAGTAGTTCTCAAATGCAAGCCCTTGGACTAGCTGCGTTAGGACTCATGTGGAGCTTCTCAAAACAGTTTTCTGGGCCCATCAGCAGAAATCCTATTTCATAGGTCAAGAGTGGGGGCTGGGAATCTTTATCAGCATTCACAAGTTCACCAGGACCATGCAAAACAAAGACATCTTTCCATTTATTTGTGTCTTCTTCAAGTTTTTCATCAATGTCTTATACTTCCCAGCATACAGCTCTTTCACCTCCTTGGTTACATTCATCCGAAGGATTTTGTTGCTTTCGGTGATATTGTAAATGGGAGTGTTTTCTTAATTTCTTGCTCTGATAGTTCATTGTTATAGTGTATAGAAACATAACTGATCTTTGTATGTTGATTTGGTATCCTACAACTTTGCTGAATTTATTAGTTCTAACAGATTTTTGTCTCTTCAGATGCCTAATGCAGGCTAAGTGGAAGACCTGACCTTAAGGGTAGAGCTGGGAAAGTTAGGACGTTAGATACACAGTCCAGCACTTAACAGGGAAAAACTGAGAGCTGGGTGTTTGTGCCTACTCACTCTACTGAGCCAGAAGGAACAGTCACTGGGAGTGCCTTTCTGCCCATGTATAATCATTACTTATATAATTTTAGGGCTTTAAAAAGAGTTGAGAGATTACATGACATGATAGAGGTATTAGCTAACACTACGACGGCAATCATTTTGATGTAAATAAATGTATAACATCAACACATTGTCCACCTTAAACTTACATCATGTTATATGTCAAATGTATTTCAATAAACTTAAATAAATAAATAAATAAATAAATAAATAAATAAATAAATAAATAAATGTATTTTTTCAAAGCTGAGAGGAGTGTAAGTCTATATTTATGGAGTTTGTTTTATTTTCCATTTCTGGTTCTCTTTGCTTGCTCCTGTGGATTCAAGTTAACATCTGGTGTTATTATCTTACTCCCGTATAGCTTTGCTCTCACCCACATTCTTCGTGTTTTTATTGTCAATTACATTACGTATGTCAATTACATTACATATGCTATTAATCTATAAATAAAATTTTATATAGATTCCTTCATGCAATTCTTTTTAACAGTCTTTTCAGAGCAGGAAGGTATATTTAATTTATACTATCATTTATTATTGCCTACGTAATTACCTTTACTGACACTTTTCTTCATGCAAATTCAAGTTACTCTCTGGTGTCATTTACTTTCCACCTGAAGAACTTCCTTTAGTATTTTTTGTAAGGTGGCTCTGCTAGCAACAAATTCTCTCAATTTTTATGTATCTGGAATATATTTAAGTTTCATTCACAAAAGGTAGGTTGCTCTCTCTCTCTCTCTCTCTCCACACACACACACACACACACACACACACACACTTCTTGGTTCTAGACTGTTTTTTTTTCCTTTCAGCACTCTGAATATATTAGCACAACACCTTCTGCCCTCCACTGTTTCTAATGAGGAATATTCTGCTAATCGGCTAATCTCATTGCAGGTCCTTTGTAGGTCCATTTTTGTCTTGCCGCTTGCAAGAGTTTGTGTTCGATTTTCAAAAACTTTACTCTGATGTGGTACATAATCTGGGTATGAATCCCTTTGGAGTTTTCCTACTTAGAATACATTTAGCTTCTTAGATGCCCATATTAGTTTTCACCAAATTTAGGCAATTTTCAGCCATGCATTCTTTGAATATTTTGTATGCTCCTTTATTGGCCTACTCTCTTCTAGTATACCCCATTGCATGTATGTTCGTATGTTTGATGGACATGTAATGTTGAATGCACATTTCTCTAAGGCTCTATTAATTTTTCTTTATATTTGCTTTTCTCTGATTTTAGGATTGCCTGATCTCTACCCATCTCTCTTCAAGTTCACTTTCTTACTTCTGCCAAAACAAATGAACTCTTGAGGCCCTCTGGAGAATTTTTCATTTCAGTCATTATACTTTTCAAATCCAGAAGTTCCCCATTTGGTTTCATTTTATAACTTATCTTTCTGGATAGTCTCTATTTGGAGACATTGTCGTCACACCTTCCTTTATTCTTTTAAGCATAGTTTCCCTTAGTTATTTGACCATATTTATTATACGTGCTTTGAGGTCTCTTTCTGCTAGATCCGATTCTGGGTCCTCCCACAAGCAGTTTTCGTTGCCTGATATTTCTTTTACCTGGTGCATAGGTCACACTTCCCTATTTCTTTCTAGGTCTTACAATTTCTATTGAAACCCGGGGGATTTAGGCCCTATATTGTAGCAGCTCTGGTGTTGATCTCCCTGGACTTGCTGTTTGCCCATTTATTTGTGTAGTGATGTGGCTGGACCAGATCAGTGAGGTCTATTTCCCTGCAATGTGCAGCATCTGATGTCACCACTAAAAGGGCACGGCCTTGGGCATGCACACAGTCTCCCTGACTCCCCTTCTCCACCATGGGTAACTGTTGTTTGGGCCAGGAGGTTTTTCACGGTCTCTTCTCCTGATGTTTTCATTAAGCTTCTGGATAAACTGCTTCTACTGGTTTCAATTCCAGCTCTTAGTCTCCATTAATTTCCAGCTGATTGCTTTCTTTTTATTGACAATGCCCTCCCTGGGCAATAAATGGATCCACAGTCAGTTCCTATTAACTTTGGGACCCTTTGCAGGGGTAATCTTTCAGGCCACGCTTTGATGCCTGCTCCAACTCTAGGAGGACTCTTCTCAGATATCTCTTTCCCTCTTTCTCTCTGTCAAATTTCCAAATGCCCTACTTTTTGGCTTGTTACAGTCGCCCCCCTCTTAAATGCTCACTACCGGGGTGCCTGGGTGGCTCAGTCGATTAAGCCTCTGCCTTCAGCTCAGGTCATGATCTCAGGGTCCTGAGATCGAGCCCCAGGTGGGGCTCCCTGGTCAGCTGGGACCCTGCTTCTCTCTCTCCCTCTAACGCGCCCCCCCCACCGTCATGCTCGCTCGCTCTCTCTCTCCCTCTAACCCCTGTCATGCTCGCTCGCGCTCTCTCTCTCTCTCAAATAAATAAAATATATATTTTTTCAAATGCTCACTACCAAGATCTCCATTCTTATCAACAGTACCCTTAGGCCTGTACTTTCCCATGCTTTTCCAAATAAACTCAGATCCCTTCAGGACAGTCGCCCTTAGAGAGAGCTACAGAGGTCTCTTTAGTTAGAGCCTGCCTTTCCCCTTGGGCAGCACTCCTGCTGCTCCAGAACGAGTAGTGGGGACAGTGGCTCTCTTGCCTCAGACTGATAACCCTGCTGCACAAACAACACTCTAGGCCAGTCTAGTAGCTCTCGATCTTGTCAGCTTTACCTTCCTCGTGTGGAAATTCTATCTTATAAGTGAGCTGGGGCAAGGGTGATTGGGGCCCCATAGTCTCAGCCTGTCACACCTGGAGTCTATCTTTGTCCTATGAATTGGGGCCAGGTGGGGTTAAGGGAGCAGCAGATCTCTCACCTGCACTTGCCTGGAATAGAATTTCTGAAACGTGGTGCTGAGAGTGAGCAGAAGAAATTCTGGCAGCCCGCCTCTCCCATAGAGAAACAGCAGCTCCAGAGCTGGGGGGCGTGGGAGGGGGTGGGCAGGAGAAGGAGCTCCGCCTTCTTAGCTACAGCTACCCAGAGTAGAGCTTCCATCATACTGAGCCAGGGGGAGGAGGTGAAGAGAAACCGTGTGGCTCAAATGCCACAGTCCCTCATTGTTCTCACCGAGATTTAGTACACTTGCATGAATTAATGTTTCTCCATTTGCTATATGCTCTTTGCACAATTGCTAGAGACTTTAAATGAGTGTTTTATAATGTTCACCAGTTTGATATTTTTTTTTCCCTCTGGCAAATCATCTATGGAGCTCCTCACATCATTCAGGAATTGCTTCTCTTTTCCATTACTTTTTAAATATTATTACATTATTATTATGTAACATTATTATATTATTCTTATACACATGCATTTTTAAAAAAAGAAGTCAAAGAGAGTGGTTTTATATTAAAGGAAGCAAAGGTCATCCCCCAGCCCTACCTATCAGGGGTAGCAATCTGCTAATATCTTTTCATAGGTATATGTGTATCATACTATATTCAATATAAGCTGTCAGAAGTAGAATCATGAAAGGATTAAATTTAGAAAATTACCTCTCTCACACTACCACCGAATACATTTCTCCCATTTCCCAAACACTTCCAACTGATGCTAGATAAAAATCAGTGCATCTGCATATAAAATTTAGTCAGCTGAGAGATGAATTCCATCCACTAGCCCAATGGAACCTTTAACAGATGTCTCAGAAACTAACAGATCAGGTAGAAGTGAAATTTCAATACAGAACATTTGAATAAGGAAATTAATATGCTTCTTATTCAAATAGAGAAGAAAATACAAACAAAATATGTATTAGATCATAGAAGAAATCTTAATGAATGTCAAAAAGCAGGCATTCCATACATTACAATACAATAAAAAACCAACAACAAAAGATCGATTTAATTGGAGGAAGAAGGGCTATCTACCTGAACAGAAGCACATGCCTTTCCAAGAAAATTCTCATGTTAAGAGAAATCCAAAGCAGCAATTACACATTGAGAATACACCATAGGCTTCCAGTTATGGGATGCATAAGTCACGGGAATAAAAGATACAGCATAGGGAATCTTGTCAGTGATATTGCAATAGCGCTGTAGGGTGACAGATGGGAGCTACATATGTGGCAAGCACAGCAGGAGGTTTAAACCTGTTGAATCACTATGTTGTACACCTGAAACTAACGTAATAGCGTGTCCATTACACTTAAATAATTTTTTTAAAATATAAAAGTACATAAACCATAGTAAAACACAACCAACAAATCCTGTGTGTTAATACCAAGAGTACTCAGAGTAAACTTTACACCCTTAAACACATTTACTACAAAGAAAGACTGAATTTACGTGAAAAAAATATTCATATTAGGAAGCTTGAAAAACACCAACAAAATAACTACAAAGAGGGGAGCAGTAACGAACATAAAACAGAAATTAATAAAAATAAAATAGTAATCCATTCAAACAATATCTGGTTCTTTGAAAAGACAATCAAATAGAAACACATCTGGCAAATGTGATGAAAAATAAGAGCAGAGATAACATTGAACACTATCAGGATTTAGAAGGGAGATTTTGCGGTTATGTAAAAAATTTTAAGAACGTTTGCACAAATTGATACCAGTCAATGCTAATAAAATAACTATTGCAATTGGCCTAAGGAAAAGAAACCCGAATACAGCAATAATCAAGGAAGAGACTGAAATTAGTAAAGAAAAAAAAAGACTCCTAAAAAGAAACTATAGTAGATAATACCACAGCTAATTCTAGTACAGCTGATTTTATACAGATAATTACCACACTATATAAATTGTCTCATTGTGCTAAAAAATGTGAAGGCCACCTAAATTATTTTTCTAGTTTAGCATAACCCTGATGCCAAGACCTGACAAGAATAAATCTCAATTCAGAAAATGGATGGCACAGTCATTAAAACAGTGGGACACTGATGCAGAAATAGACAGGTCAATGTAACCAAATCTTCCATGCATATATGAGAATTTAACTTACAATAAGGCTGCCATTTCAAGTCCATGGAGACAGGTTGCAATTGAGACATCTGTGGCTATCCATTTTGAAAAATATAAACGTTTTTTGTATTTCTATCAGTTGGTTAAGCGTCCAACTTTCCAACTCTGGATTTTGGCTCAGGTCATGATCTCAGGGTTGTGAGATCAAGCCCCATGTCAGGTTCCTCGCTGGGTGTGGAGCCTGCTTAAGATTCTCTCTCCCCATCTCTCTCCCTGCCCCTCCCTACCAAAAGAAAGGAAGGAAGGAAGGAAGGAAGGAAGGAAGGAAGGAAGGAAGGAAGAAAGAAAGAAAGAAAGAAAGAAAGAAAGAAAGAAAGAAAGAAAGAAAGAAAGAAAGAAAATTCTTGTAACAAAGCATTCAGGCACATACAAAAACATCCCAATTGATTAAATGTGCTTACCATGAAAAAGGAAACCTTAAGGGCATTAGAAGAAAAATTCAGGTTGTTTTTATAATACTGGGTAGGAGAGGCCTTCTTTAAACAATATAAAATGTGGAACATGTAAAAATATTCAGGCTGGACTATCTGTCTGATAAAGGAAACCATGATCAGAGATGAGAGGTAACAGTTCCACCTAGAAGATGACAGCTTAAGAAACTTCGCAGACACACTCCTCAGAAAAACAAGCTAAACTGGTAAAAACTATTTTAAAAATAACTATTAAATGTCTCTGGTAATTGTCCTAACAGCATATGGCAAATAAGGAAACATTTACTCAAAAAAAAAAAAAAAAAGTCTACTAACCTAGGTAAGAACAGTGAGAGTCTGGCATTCGAACCATGATCTGCTCCCTCCCTCCTACCTCTCCAGCTCAGTATGATGTTAGGCCCCTCCAAGTAGGTATCCCCAGGAAGACGGGGCTCCCTCTCCCCTCAGCTCCCAATTATTAGTTACCCATAGCTCACCAGTAAGGGCCGGCTGCCAGTAATTGTCATCCTCCAATTCCAAACTGAAGAGGCTAAATTCTTAATGAGCGAGGCCAAGAGGTCAGGGGCTTTTTTTGTCTCCAATCGGTCCCTGATCAGAGGATTGAGGGGTTACACCAGCCACAGCAGGCTGAGAATACTGCAGTCCTGGTTGCCCTTGCAGGACAGAGGTTCCAAATATAAGCAGTAAGCCTAGAAGACCAGAGGCTACTGCCCCACCCAGAGGCCGGAACAGTGGCTCAGAAATCTTTCCCAAGGAGGAGAGGCAGCCCAGAAGAAAGAAAGCCCCTAAGCTCTCCCCGAAAGCTCTCTGTTTATTTGACACAGAGTGTGGGAAAATTCAAGCCTAACAGAGCTCTTGAAAATAATGGCTCCTCTAAATAAGAGCAAGAAACAAAGCCATAGGCTGACTATTTCACCAGAGAGAACCAGGGAGAGAGGCAGCAAAGAAGAGGCCTCTCGGGGTCGGAATAAAACTCAAAGAGGCGGCTAAAGAATATCCCCACCTGAATTGAATCAGATCAGAGTGTGGCACAATTTATGCAACCAGGGTATTGTTGAAAACAATTAAAAAATTAATTGGCAATTAGCAGAGCCTAACAGGTGAGTGTCACAACAAATGAGGTAGACAGCTTAGCAGAGAGATCAGAGGAGGAGACAAAGAGAGCCCTGCAAAAACTCCTGTCATTCCGGAGTGACTGTGTGTACATACACCCAAGTCTGCACTGACGGAGGAGTAATAACAAAGGCTTCATACTTCGGGGTAAACAGACTTAACTAAAATAGCCTCGTCTAGCCACGTCACTACACAGTTAAATAAGCAAATTACAACAAAGACAAGCCCCAGGGAGGGGGGTGGAAACAGGCCCTGAATCCAGAGCGCTACAATATACTACCTAACTGCGCAATAAAACAAACAAACAAAAAAATCGGAGATATTCAAAGAAGCGGGAACATGTGACTCATTTACGGGAACAAAGACAAGCAATAGAAACTGCCTGTGAAAGGGCTGGTGTGTTGGATTTAACAGAAAAATCTTCAAATCAGCCAATATTAGTATCTTCTGAGAATTAAAGGAAATCATGCTTAAAGAAGTAAAAGAAGGTACGATGACATTTCTCATGAAACAGACCATCCATAAAGAGATTCAAGCGATGAAAAGAACCCAACGGATAATTTGGAGTTAAAAACAACATTGACCAAACAAAAGGTTTACTACAGGGGCTCAATTATAGATGGGAGTTGGCAGAAGAAAACACAAAATCGAAAACAGAGATTATGCAACGCTACGAAAAGAGAAAAAAGAATGAAAATGAACAGAGTGTCTGAAAAATGTGAGATACCTTTAAAGGCAGCAACCTACAAGTAACAAGATTACCAAAAGGAGAGGCCAAAAAAAGGAGTAGAAAAAAATATCCAAAGAAATAATGACTAAAATTCTCTGAAAATGTTAATCTACACATGCAGGAAGGTCAAAGAATTCCAAGTGCTATACGTATGAAGAGATCCATACCCTGACACATCATCGTAAAAATGCTGAGGGCCAAAGTCAAAGAGAAAATCTTGAGAGAAGCTGCAAGAGAAATCATCACTCACTTACAGGGTAAACCCGTTAAGACTAACAGCAGATGTCTTATTAGGAAAAAAATTTTAAATGGAGTCCAGAAACAGGGTGATGATATAGTCAAAGTGCCGAATGAAAAAAAACAACAACAAAGGCCAACTAAAAATCTTCTATCCTGCAAAACTACCTTTCAAAAACAAAAGCAAAATAAAAACTCCCAGATAAAGAAAAGCTTGAGAGAATTCAACTGCTGGCAAACCTATTTGTAAGGAATAGGTAAACAGTTTCTTCAGGCCAAAAGGAAGCAAACCTAGACATAAATTTAAATACACATTTAAAAAAAAAAACAAAGAACACTGTTAAAGGTAATTATATACTTAAAAAACAAAGTATAAATGCATATTTTTTCTTCTGTTTTAAAGAGACGTCTTTTGAGCGTCGGGGTGGCTCAGTGGGTTAAGCTTCTGTTTTCAGCCCAGGTGAAATGCTCCTGGGGTCCTGGGATCCAGCCCTGTGCTTCTCCTTCTCCCCACTCACCCGCTCTCTGTCTCTGTCTCTCTCAAATAAATGCATAAAATCTTTAAATTTTTTTAAATTTAAAAAAAGAAATAAAAAGCGGTTTTGTAAGTCAATATGTATATAAATGGTTGGCTGGGCATCCAATATCAGAAATGTAATACATTTGCAATAACAGCACAAAGGAGGTTAGTGGGAACAGAGCTGTATTTGACTAAGGAAATGACCTAAGATGGTAGTTCAAATCCACAGGAAGAAATGAATAGAACTACACATGGTTTAATTACTGTAAATATGTACTTGCTCACTTTGCTCAACGTCTTTAGTAGACGTACACTCATACATTGCTTATACAAATTATTACAACAATAAATGGTTGGGTTTATAACAAGCATGTATTAAAAATGTATAACAATAACATCACAAAAAAGGTGAAAGGGGGGATAGGGCTTCATAAAGGTAACATTTCAATATATCCCAGGAATTAATATAAACCTGGAGTCGATTCTGGTAAGTTAAAACGCTATGGTATGGCCCAGAGAGAGCGCTAATAAATTACTTTAAAAATAATGAAATAACACCAGAAAATATTTGCTGAGGGAAAAAAACAAGCAGGAATAAAGAAACAGGAATTAAGCAGCAATATTAAAGCAGGAGTAAAGACACAAAATGTTTTGAGTCATATAGGAAACAAAAGGCAAAATGCAGACATTCATCTACATCAGTAATAACATCAGATGTGAGTGGGCTAGACAATCCAATCAAGCATCAGAGATTGTCAGACTGGATAAAAAAGAGAGAGATCCAGCCATATGCTACCTACAAGAGACACGGTTTAGATTTGAAGGTACAAATAGGTTAAAAGAAAAAGGATGGAAAAACCTGTATCATGCAAGCAGCAATCCTAAAAAGCTGTGGTGGCTATGCTAATATCACGAAAAAAGACTATTTTTTTTTAAAGATTTTAACTATTTATGTGACCGAGAGAGAGAGAGAGAGAGAGAGAGCACACAAGTAGACAGAGTGACAGGCAGAGGGAGAGGGAGAATGTGTGGCGCCCCAGGAAAAAAAGACTTTAAAGCAAAAAAAAAAAAATTATTACAAATAAAGGGAAATGTTTTATTATGAAAAAGGTCAATCATAGGGAAGCTACAAACATATATGTAGCTAAAAACAGAGCCCCAGATGGGCGCCTGGGTGGCTCAGTCGGTTAAGCGTCAGACTCTTGATTTCAGCTCAGGTCATGATCTCCAGCCCTGAGATGGAGCCCTGGGTGGTGGGATTTATAAAGGAGCACCACGGGGCGCCTGGGTGGCTCAGTGGGTTAAGCGACTGCCTTTAGCTCAGGTCATGATCCTAGGATCCTGGAATGGAGGCCTGCATCAGGCTCCCTGCTCAGTGGGGAGTCTGCTTCTCCCTCTCCCTCTGCTCCTCCTCCCTGCTTGTACTCTCTCTCTCTCTCCTTCTGCTCTCTCTCTCAAATAAATACAGTCTATTAAAAAATAATGGAGCACCACTCAGTGGGGAGTCTGCTTCTCTCCTGCCCCTTCTCCCTCTGCCCCTCCCCTTGCTGGCTGGCTCCTGCTCTCTCTAATGTAAATAAATAAGTCCTTTAAAAATTTTTCAAAAAACAGAGCCCCAGAATGTGTAAAGCAAAGGCTGACAGCTAAGGCCAGCCAGGCCAGCAGAAGCAGCATCTGTAGGTGGTGAAAATGCTGTTCAAATGTTGGAGGCCAAATGTGGCAGAAGACAGTGAGAGCCCACACAGCGTTTGACCACAAGGTGGAGATCTGAAAGGACGAGAACGAGAAGAGGAGCCTAATTCCTGTACATATATTTAAATGACAAACATGGTCAAAAGCTTGAGGGACACACATTATGATTGCCTGTGTAAGTAAGCTTGACGTTCATACGTCACCATTTGGGATTTGGTAAAGGAAGTCTTTTTGTGGTTGATGACAAATGGACCTGGGCAGCATCCCCTTCATCTTTTCTTTCTCCCTAAACCCAATGTCCGTTGATTTGACTATGATTAGAGAGTCTTGGATGTTTTGTACTAAAGAACGCTTTCCCGCCTTCCCTTCCTGACCCTACTTGCACTGCTGTGGTTTTTTTTAAGGGAAGCAAAAACAAAAACAAACTCCTGTCCCTGGCCCTCCAAAACATATCTTCTGTGAGATAACTGTGCCTGCAATAAAGTGTTAATACTGGGGTCTTATTTTTATATCATATGCACATACTTGTTCCTTTAATTGGTGTTAGATGACATAATTAATAAAAAAAAGGCAAGATATTTTCAGAATTGGAAAAAATAAATTGAAACTTATCTCCAGTCAAATAAAGTACAAATCCAGAATTAGTAAGGAGAACACTATTTAAAGGATCGTGCTAAGGAAAAGGGGTGGGGAGAGGCGCTATTATAACAGAGAGAATACTCCGACCAGAAGATCAGCAAGCATCCCAAGAGTTCGGCCAAAAGGCCCTTTCCTTTACAGAGAGGACCCAGAGAACCCAGGGTGGAGGAATGGAACGAAAGGGTGGTGTGAGCAGACAGTGAATCAAGGAATCCTTCACCCTGAAGCCAGCCTACTCTCAGAAGGGGCTGTGCGCGGGCTCCGCCTGCCGGTGGGTCAAAGTTCAAAAACCCTGGGAAAGGACAGAACCTTAAGCAGAGTCTGATTAACAAGTGTTTTGCTCCAGGTGTTCAGTAAACACAAGTAGTTCAGCTAATCGTTTATGAGTTGAGGAATGGGAGTTTGGAGGGACCGTGTCTGGTTTTGCCACAGCAAACAAGGGGGCACCTGTGACTCTTGCCTGAGTCACATGGGGAAGGAAGAATCCTTGCAGTAAGAAGTTTCCTGGAACACAAACCGGGGAGATCTCTTAGCCTTCATTGTTTTCCAGGATCACAGGGCAGCAGCAAAGTCCAACATTGTCAGTCCGCACAGAATCCTACACACCAATGTCTATAGCACTTTTATTCATAATTGCAAAGCAGGGAGCAACCAAGGTGTGTGCATCAATAGGTGAATGAATAAATGATTTGGCTGCATTCATACGATGGCATTCTATTTGGCAAAAGAAAGGAATGATCTTTCAAGCCAGTGAGAGACACAGATGAATCCTAAATTCCTATTGCTAAGTTTAAGAAGCCAGTCTGGAATGTCTATATATATATATATATATATATATATATATATATATATATAGGGGTAGGGGGTGTATTCTCTGTGTGAACCAATTATTAAAAAAATGTGGAAAACGCAAAAGTAGAGAGGGCACAGTGGAAATAGGTAAATACTTTGAATAGGTAAAGGACAGCTGCTATTTTAGCGCCTTGTGATAATATAATGGTGTTTACTTGACACTATGCATTTGTCATTATCCACAGTGATTTACTGCACAGAAATTGAAACGCCATGTATGCACAATTTACACATATTATTAAGGATATCAGGGGATAGCAGGATGAAATGCAGAATGTACTAAGGGAACCTAACCACAATCATGTATAGAAAATCTACACTAAGGTAGGGAGGTAAACAGGGAAACAGGGCTGACCTAAGTACCTCTGGAAAGGAACGAAGTCTGTAAGGCTAAAAAGAAAAACAATTACACATGCAATGTACTCTAGTGGAGAAATTTGTTGCCTGTGGTTGTACAGTGTAAGAAAACTGATACCATTATGCATGTGTACCGGAACCGACCAATTCATTGAACTGATGGTGGATAATGGAGGACAGATTTCTCCCTACTGCAGTGGGAGGCTGCAGATGATGAGGGGCAGAGGCGAAAATGATCCATGCAATAATAAATTAGAGTTGGAGACATCAGCATGTATTCATATTTAGGTCACTATCGAGATTGATGCTTATGTTTAGACATTTGCACAGAAATGTGCATATATGTGAGCTAATATGCACACATACATTTCTTTGCTTTGTCAGCTGAGAGGGCCTAGCAGCCACTTCATCCAAACAGCAACGTGGACACCTGGTGCGCAGATACTGGTTTCTAATACCTTCTCCTAACAAAAGGAAACAGTGTTCCTTGGTGAACTGGCTGGTTTTAGGATTGTGCAAATAGGAAAGATGAGGCTGGAATACATGCAACATGGAAATGTGCAAGATGAGCCTGAAAGCAAGGAGTTGTTAAAAAAGCAAATCCCATATAATGGGAGTAAACCAAAGGGACCTGGGAGCCAACTGACGGCGCTCCCAATGGCCAAAACTGGAACGACTGAAGAAAAAAAGAAATGAAATATTGGCTTCTTACCCAAATACTATTTAAAAATCCAGGAGAACACTATGAGATAGAGAGATAGATACAGAGATAGAGAGGAGCATAAATAGATGTTCCATGCTGAAGAATTCCAAACAATTTATACATATACTCTCCCCTCACGGAAAGTATGCATAACTCTCCACCAGTTAAGTGTGGTCTGTTCTTAATGACTTCCAGAGATGAGAGTGTGGACAGGGGTAAACAGAATAACTTTACACTTGGAGAAACCCGAGAAACACGACTACAGCCAGGAGATTAAGATCTGCTTCACTGATCTTAACGTATGTTCATATTATGTACTCTTGATCTGACTTGATAAAAATGGCATTCTGTGGTTTTCTGCCATAACTCACAACACCAGTTCGATCACAAGGAAAACGTCAGACAAACCCCAACTGAAGGCTATTCTACACCATATCTTACCTGTAACCCTCTCAATTGTCAAGGTCATCCAAACCAAAGGAAGTCTGAGAAACTGTCACAGCCAAGACAGGCCTAATGTGACATGGCAACGAAATGTCACAGGATTGGCCGGATGGGCTCTCGCAACAGAGAAAGAACATGAGACAAAACTCAGGAATAAAATGCAGACTTCAGCTTTTCTGCATCTCAGGTACCGCCAGCGAAGGGGCCCAGGGGCACCAGATAAACCAAGCAGACAAACGTAGCACCACAAAGGCTCTGAAAATTACATTCTCCTAGGAACTAGAGCCTCAGAGAGGAGGTCAGGAGCCACTACACCTAAATAGCCTGGCTCCCTTCGAAAATAAAATATTCACCAAAGTGCCAGAGACTCCTATGGTAAAGGCCACAGGATCAAAGACACAATAGAAAGTAACCCATTATAGTGATGGAGGAAATTTTCAACTTTTAATGCTTGTGGGCCCTGCTCCTGGGTCCCCAGGAGAGCAATACGTTAACTTTTACCAAGGTCAGAATGACTTCAAAGCATGGGCTCTATTTCTGCCCCCAGCACACACTACACATCTGCTTCATTCACAAATAACCTAAAAGAAACATTTCAAACTAAAGATGAGAGTAAAATCTTTGTGGAGATTGTGTATCCCAGGCAGCTGTCCTCACTTGGGCTCCAAAACAATTCTCTTCCTCTATCACTTTTTAAAGAAATTCTACAAGGTTTGTTCATTTTTTGTTGACAGTGCTTGGCGAGGTCGGCAGGAGAGCAGAGCAACTTGCCTGGGAACACCTGGGGGTCCTCTGAAACTCAGCCCTCAGTACCAGCATGGGTGCTTTGTGCCCGTCCGACTTCTCAGCACCTCACAGGCCTATCTGCTGAGTTCTCCTGATATCGGGACACCCTCAGTTTGAGTTGACGTTCCTGACTGGTATTCGAGATGTTCAAGGTAACCAGTGGGAATAACCTAGAGGGGGCAGTTGATGGGGGTCGGTTGTTTAATTTGGCATTCTACTAATTGAAGTTATTAACATGGGGCTTGAATAAATTTCCGGGCTAGAAATAGGAGAGGCTGAATCACTCAGCTCCAAAGAGGAGGGACACGTGCTCCTTCTGGCCAAATGGCTCTCTCAGGTGACTGAAAGCCTAGTGCAAGTGTCTGACGATATTCCTCAAGCCCTGTAGCGGTCCCATAGGAATGTCCCATCTCATGAGGTAATGAACGACTGGCTCGTCCAGGGACCCACACATAAGCATCGATCATCTCTGTGAGGGCTCCGAGCCCCCCCAGAGCTCTGAGACCCCACTGGGAGAAACCAAGACCCAGAAGGGACGGTATCACGGGCATTCGGCAGTGACACTCACAAGCAGCACCCTCTCGAGCCACCAAAATTAATATCCTAGGATCTTAAGCCTTACTCTAAGAACAAAACTGAAACTAAAAGAAATGGGGACCTGCGCTTCAAAGGATGGAACGACCCCTGCAATACCAACAACCACCCACAGGAAACCCTGCCCGGCTGTGTGTCCAGTACACGGGAGCCCAGACTTGCAAGTGCCTGCCTTGAATGGGAAAATTTCAGGGTAGCCTGAGTCTCAGATGGCCCGCATGCCTTCTTTTCAGACACGTTGTCTGAATTTGTTGCTTCGGCACACAGTTAGAGAAAGCCAGCTGCAAGCCTAAGTAACCAGAAACTAGCAAGCCCCTTGGGTCAGCCAATGAAGCCCTGGCCTTTGGCAAGGAACCTACGATCACAGAGCTACTCTGGCTACATCTAGTTTGTTTGTTGCTGCAGCTTTTGGTATCTTTGCACAAAACCGGCCATGTTCTAATTGGAAATGGAAAATAACCAATTAATGGATCCATAAATTATAATGCTGTCTTACAATTAGATTTGTGTCAATAAAAGGGGGATATTTGGCAATTGGGTCTTTAATGTCCTCTCCACAAATATTAATGAAACATAGGCTAAATTTTGTTTGCGTCCTGTCTGTGTGTATGTGTCCATCTCTGTTACAAACATGAGATATTTTCTCTACCTCCAGGTGGTATTGGTAAAATTAGTTTGTAAAAGAGCTCCATTTAATCGGTGGAAAGGCAAGTGCTTGTAAAAACTGGGCATT
>NW_026622938.1:0-31423 GCF_023065955.2 Ursus arctos | reverse complement strand
AGGGCCCTCCCAGCCCCCCCCCGACCCTCGATGCACCCGCTCCCCAAAGCGCTTGGGCCCTCGCTCCCACTAGTCAGCGCCCTCACCTCAACCCGCCCCTCCGCTCGAAACACAGCAGGCGGATCGGACCTGCCATACTCCTGCAGGCTAATCCTAAACCTAGGTCGGTCCCCGAAGGGCCCATCCAAGGGGCTTGGCGCCCCAACGCTGGGGATTGGGAACCTTCGAACCCCAGCGCTGGACTCACCCTGCAGCCCCCCGCCACCCGGGCCGCTAGGGGCGCCGCCAGTCATTCAGGCTCGAGAACGGGTAGGGCCCTCCGAGCCCCTGGCGAGCTTCGAAGGCCGCCTGCGACAAAACACTTGGGCCCACGATCCCACTCACCAGCGCCCTCCCCTCGGCCTGCCCCCCCCCTCCCCACACCGCCCATGGATCCTGCCTGCCGGCCTCCTCGGGGCTAATCCTAACCCTAGGTCGGCCCCCAAGGGGCACCTCCCAAGGGGCCTGGCACCGCAATGCCAGGGATTGGGGACCCCCGCCCCAGCGCTGGACTCACCCTCCGCCCCACCGCCACCCGGGCCTTTATTGGCGCCGCTGGTCATTCAGGGCGGGAGAATGTGCAGGGCACACCGAGCCCCTGGCGCATTTCGAAGGCCCCCGCGCCAAACTCTTGGGCCCCCGCTCCCACTCCTCAACGCCCTCAGCTCGGCCTGCCCCTCCGCTCGCTGCACATCCAGCAGATCGGGCTTGCAGGCCTCCTGGGGGCTAACCCTAACTCTAGGTGGGCTCCTTAGGGGCCCCTCGCGAGGGGCCTGGCGCCCCAACGCCTGGGATTGGGGACCCGAGACCCAGCGCTGGACTCACCCTCCGCCCCACCGCCACCCGGGCCGTTATTGGCGCCGCCTGTCATCAGGGCGGCAGAACGGGCAGGGCCCTCTGAGCCCCCAGCGACCTTGGAAGGCCCCAGGCGCCAAAATGTTTGGGCCCAGGCTCGTGCTCGCCAGCGCCCTCACTCCGCCCGCCCCTCCACTGGCCGCACAGCCGGCATTTTGGGCCTGCCGCCATCCTGCTTGCTAACCCTCACCCTAGGTCAGTCCCCGAGAGGCCCCTGACAAGGGGCCCGGGGATGCAACTCTGGGGATTGGGGACCCCAGTGCCCCAGGGCCGGACTAACACTGTTGCCCCTCCACCACCTGGGCCACTAGGGGCGCTGCCGCTCATTCCCGGCGGGAGAAGGGGCAGGGCCCTCCAAGCCCCCTTCCACATTCGATGGCCCCCTGCCCCAAAGCGCTTGGGCCCACGTTCCCACTAGTCAGCGCCCCCACCTCAACCCGCCCCTCCGCTCGAAACACAGCAGCCGGATCGGACCTGCCGGCCTCCTGGGGGCTAACCCTAACCCTAGGTCGGTTCCCGAGGGGCCCCTCCCAAGGGGCCTTGCGCCGCCATGCCCGGGAACCCGGACGTCCTAGCCCCAGGGCCGGACTCACCCTGCAGCCACCCGCCACCCGGGCCGCTAGGAGCGCCGCCGGTCATTCAGGCGGGAGAAGGGGCAGGGTCCTACAAGCCCCTGACGACCTTCGAAGGCCGCCCCAGCGCCAAAACCTGTGGGCCCACGGTCCCGCTCGCCAGCTCCCTCCCCTGGCCCGCCGCAATGCGCGCTACACAGCCAGGGGATTGGGCCTGATGGCCTCCTGGGGGCTAAGCCTAACCCAAGGTGGGTCCCCCAGGGGCCCTTCCGAAGGTGCTTGGCGCCCCAACGCCAGGGACTGGGGACCCGAGACCCAGCGCCGGATTCACCCTGCAGCCCCCCACCCCTGGGCCGCTAGGGGGCCCGCCGGTTATTCAGGGGGGAGACCGGGCAGGGCCCTCTGAGCCCCCCGCGACCTTTGAAGGCCCCCGCGCCAAAATGTTTGGGCCCAGGCTTCTGCTCGCCAGCGCCCTCACTCCGCCCGCCCCTCCACTCACAGCACAGGCGGCATTTCGGGCCTGCCGGCATCCTGCTTGCTAACCCTAACCCTAGGTCAGTCCCTGAGAGGCCCATAACAAGGGGCCTGGGGCTGCAACGCTGGGGATTGGGGACCCCTGAGACCCAGGGCCAAACTAACACTGCTGTCCCTCCACCACCTGGGCCACTAGGGGCGCTGCCGCTCATTCAGGGCAGGAGAACATACAGGGCCCTCCCAGCCCCCCCCCCCGACCCTCGATGCACCCGCTCCCCAAAGCGCTTGGGCCCACGCTCCCACTAGTCAGCGCCCTCACCTCAACCCGCCCCTCCGCTCGAAACACAGCAGGCAGATCGGACCTGCCATACTCCTGGAGGCTAATCCTAAACCTAGGTCGGTCACCGAAGGGCCCATCCAAGGGGCTTGGCGCCCCAACGCTGGGGATTGGGAACCTCCGAACCCCAGCGCTGGACTCACCCTGCAGCCCCCCGCCACCCGGGCCGCTAGGGGCGCCGCCAGTCATTCAGGCTCGAGAACGGGTAGGGCCCTCCGAGCCCCTGGCGAGCTTCGAAGGCCGCCTGCGACAAAACACTTGGGCCCACGATCCCACTCACCAGCGCCCTCCCCTCGGCCTGCCCCCCCCCTCCCCACACCGCCCATGGATCCTGCCTGCCGGCCTCCTCGGGGCTAATCCTAACCCTAGGTCGGCCCCCAAGGGGCGCCTCCCAAGGGGCCTGGCACCGCAATGCCAGGGACTGGGGACCCCCGCCCCAGCGCTGGACTCACCCTCCGCCCCACCGCCACCCGGGCCTTTATTGGCGCCGCTGGTCATTCAGGGCGGGAGAATGTGCAGGACACACCGAGCCCCTGGCGCATTTCGAAGGCCCCCGCGCCAAACTCTTAGGCCCCCGCTCCCACTCCTCAACGCCCTCAGCTCGGCCTGCCCCTCCGCTCGCTGCACATCCAGCAGATGGGGCTTGCAGGCCTCCTGGGGGCTAACCCTAACTCTAGGTGGGCTCCTTAGGGGCCCCTCGCGAGGGGCCTGGCGCCCCAACGCCTGGGATTGGGGACCCGAGACCCAGCGCTGGACTCACCCTCCGCCCCACCGCCACCCGGGCCGTTATTGGCGCCGCCTGTCATCAGGGCGGCAGAACGGGCAGGGCCCTCTGAGCCCCCAGCGACCTTGGAAGGCCCCAGGCGCCAAAATGTTTGGGCCCAGGCTCCTCCTCGCCAGAGCCCTCACTCCGCCCGCCCCTCCACTCGCCGCACAGCCGGCATTTTGGGCCTGCCGGCATCCTGCTTGCTAACCCTCACCCTAGGTCAGTGCCCGAGAGGCCCCTGACAAGGGGCCCGGGGATGCAACGCTGGGGATTGGGGACCCCAGTGCCCCAGGGCCGGACTAACACTGTTGCCCCTCCACCACCTGGGCCACTAGGGGCGCTGCCGCTCATTCAGGGCAGGAGAACATACAGGGCCCTCCCAGCCCCCCCCTCCCGGACCCTCGATGCACCCGTTCCCCAAAGCGCATGGGCCCACACTCCCACTAGTCAGCGCCCTCACCTCAACCCGCCCCTCCGCTCGAAACACAGCAGGCGGATCGGACCTGCCCTACTCCTGGAGGCTAATCCTAACCCTAGGTCGGTCCCCGAAGGGCCCATCCAAGGGGCTTGGCGCCCCAACGCTGGGGATTGGGAACCTCCGAACCCCAGCCCTGGACTCACCCTGCAGCCCCCCGCCACCCGGGCCGCTAGGGGCGCCGCCAGTCATTCAGGCTCGAGAACGGGTAGGGCCCTCCGAGCCCCTGGCGAGCTTCGAAGGCCGCCTGCGACAAAACACTTGGGCCCACGATCCCACTCACCAGCGCCCTCCCCTCGGCCTGCCCCCCCCCTCCCCACACCGCCCATGGATCCTGCCTGCCGGGCTCCTCGGGGCTAATCCTAACCCTAGGTCGGCCCCCAAGGGGCGCCTCCCAAGGGGCCTGGCACCGCAATGCCAGGGACTGGGGACCCCCGCCCCAGCGCTGGACTCACCCTCCGCCCCACCGCCACCCGGGCCTTTATTGGCGCCGCTGGTCATTCAGGGCGGGAGAATGTGCAGGGCACACCGAGCCCCTGGCGCATTTCGAAGGCCCCCGCGCCAAACTCTTGGGCCCCCGCTCCCACTCCTCAACGCCCTCAGCTCGGCCTGCCCCTCCGCTCGCTGCACATCCAGCAGATTGGGCTTGCAGGCTTCCTGGGGGCTAACCCTAACTCTAGGTGGGCTCCTTAGGGGCCCCTCGCGAGGGGCCTGGCGCCCCAACGCCTGGGATTGGGGACCCGAGACCCAGCGCTGGACTCACCCTCCGCCCCACCGCCACCCGGGCCGTTATTGGCGCCGCCTGTCATCAGGGCGGCAGAACGGGCAGGGCCCTCTGAGCCCCCAGCGACCTTGGAAGGCCCCAGGCGCCAAAATGTTTGGGCCCAGGCTCCTGCTCGCCAGCGCCCTCACTCCGCCCGCCCCTCCACTCGCCGCACAGCCGGCATTTTGGGCCTGCCGGCATCCTGCTTGCTAACCCTAACCCTAGCTCAGTCCCCGAGAGGCCCCTGACAAAGGGCCCGGGGATGCAACGCTGGGGATTGGGGACCCCAGTGCCCCAGGGCCGGACTAACACTGTTGCCCCTCCACCACCTGGGCCACTAGGGGCGCTGCCGCTCATTCCCGGCGGGAGAAGGGGCAGGGCCCTCCAAGCCCCCTTCCACATTCGATGGCCCCCTGCCCCAAAGCGCTTGGGCCCACGTTCCCACTAGTCAGCACCCCCACCTCAACCCGCCCCTCCGCTCGAAACACAGCAGCCGGATCGGACCTGCCGGCCTCCTGGGGGCTAACCCTAACCCTAGGTCGGTTCCCGAGGGGCCCCTCCCAAGGGGCCTTGCGCCGCCATGCCCGGGATCCCGGACGTCCTAGCCCCAGGGCCGGACTCACCCTGCAGCCACCCGCCACCCGGGCCGCTAGGAGCGCCGCCGGTCATTCAGGCGGGAGAAGGGGCAGGGTCCTACAAGCCCCTGACGACCTTCGAAGGCCGCCCCAGCGCCAAAACCTGTGGGCCCACGGTCCCGCTCGCCAGCTCCCTCCCCTGGCCCGCCGCAATGCGCGCTACACAGCCAGGGGATTGGGCCTGATGGCCTCCTGGGGGCTAAGCCTAACCCAAGGTGGGTCCCCCAGGGGCCCATCCGAAGGTGCTTGGCGCCCCAACGCCAGGGACTGGGGACCCGAGACCCAGCGCCGGATTCACCCTGCAGCCCCCCACCCCTGGGCCGCTAGGGGGCCCGCCGGTTATTCAGGGGGGAGACCGGGCAGGGCCCTCTGAGCCCCCCGCGACCTTTGAAGGCCCCCGCGCCAAAATGTTTGGGCCCAGGCTTCTGCTCGCCAGCGCCCTCACTCCGCCCGCCCCTCCACTCGCCGCACAGCCGGCATTTTGGGCCTGCCGGCATCCTGCTTGCTAACCCTAACCCTAGGTCAGTCCCCGAGAGTCCCCTGACAAGGGGCCCGGGGATGCAACGCTGGGGATTGGGGACCCCAGTGCCCCAGGGCCGGACTAACACTGTTGCCCCTCCACCACCTGGGCCACTAGGGGCGCTGCCGCTCATTCAGGGCAGGAGAACATACAGGGCCCTCCCAGCCCCCCCCCCCCGGACCCTCGATGCACCCGTTCCCCAAAGCGCATGGGCCCACACTCCCACTAGTCAGCGCCCTCACCTCAACCCGCCCCTCCGCTCGAAACACAGCAGGCGGATCGGACCTGCCCTACTCCTGGAGGCTAATCCTAACCCTAGGTCGGTCCCCGAAGGGCCCATCCAAGGGGCTTGGCGCCCCAACGCTGGGGATTGGGAACCTCCGAACCCCAGCCCTGGACTCACCCTGCAGCCCCCCGCCACCCGGGCCGCTAGGGGCGCCGCCAGTCATTCAGGCTCGAGAACGGGTAGGGCCCTCCGAGCCCCTGGCGAGCTTCGAAGGCCGCCTGCGACAAAACACTTGGGCCCACGATCCCACTCACCAGCGCCCTCCCCTCGGCCTGCCCCCCCCCCTCCCCACACCGCCCATGGATCCTGCCTGCCGGCCTCCTCGGGGCTAATCCTAACCCTAGGTCGGCCCCCAAGGGGCGCCTCCCAAGGGGCCTGGCACCGCAATGCCAGGGACTGGGGACCCCCGCCCCAGCGCTGGACTCACCCTCCGCCCCACCGCCACCCGGGCCTTTATTGGCGCCGCTGGTCATTCAGGGCGGGAGAATGTGCAGGGCACACCGAGCCCCTGGCGCATTTCGAAGGCCCCCGCGCCAAACTCTTGGGCCCCCGCTCCCACTCCTCAACGCCCTCAGCTCGGCCTGCCCCTCCGCTCGCTGCACATCCAGCAGATCGGGCTTGCAGGCCTCCTGGGGGCTAACCCTAACTCTAGGTGGGCTCCTTAGGGGCCCCTCGCGAGGGGCCTGGCGCCCCAACGCCTGGGATTGGGGACCCGAGACCCAGCGCTGGACTCACCCTCCGCCCCACCGCCACCCGGGCCGTTATTGGCGCCGCCTGTCATCAGGGCGGCAGAACGGGCAGGGCCCTCTGAGCCCCCAGCGACCTTGGAAGGCCCCAGGCGCCAAAATGTTTGGGCCCAGGCTCCTGCTCGCCAGCGCCCTCACTCCGCCCGCCCCTCCACTCGCCGCACAGCCGGCATTTTGGGCCTGCCGGCATCCTGCTTGCTAACCCTCACCCTAGGTCAGTCCCCGAGAGGCCCCTGACAAGGGGCCCGGGGATGCAACGCTGGGGATTGGGGACCCCAGTGCCCCAGGGCCGGACTAACACTGTTGCCCCTCCACCACCTGGGCCACTAGGGGCGCTGCCACTCATTCCCGGCGGGAGAAGGGGCAGGGCCCTCCAAGCCCCCTTCCACATTCGATGGCCCCCTGCCCCAAAGCGCTTGGGCCCACGTTCCCACTAGTCAGCGCCCCCACCTCAACCCGCCCCTCCGCTCGAAACACAGCAGCCGGATCGGACCTGCCGGCCTCCTGGGGGCTAACCCTAACCCTAGGTCGGTTCCCGAGGGGCCCCTCCCAAGGGGCCTTGCGCCGCCATGCCCGGGATCCCGGACGTCCTAGCCCCAGGGCCGGACTCACCCTGCAGCCACCCGCCACCCGGGCCGCTAGGAGCGCCGCCGGTCATTCAGGCGGGAGAAGGGGCAGGGTCCTACAAGCCCCTGACGACCTTCGAAGGCCGCCCCAGCGCCAAAACCTGTGGGCCCACGGTCCCGCTCGCCAGCTCCCTCCCCTGGCCCGCCGCAATGCGCGCTACACAGCCAGGGGATTGGGCCTGATGGCCTCCTGGGGGCTAAGCCTAACCCAAGGTGGGTCCCCCAGGGGCCCATCCGAAGGTGCTTGGCGCCCCAACGCCAGGGACTGGGGACCCGAGACCCAGCGCCGGATTCACCCTGCAGCCCCCCACCCCTGGGCCGCTAGGGGGCCCGCCGGTTATTCAGGGGGGGAGACCGGGCAGGGCCCTCTGAGCCCCCCGCGACCTTTGAAGGCCCCCGCGCCAAAATGTTTGGGCCCAGGCTTCTGCTCGCCAGCGCCCTCACTCCGCCCGCCCCTCCACTCACAGCACAGGCGGCATTTCGGGCCTGCCGGCATCCTGCTTGCTAACCCTAACCCTAGGTCAGTCCCCGAGAGGCCCATAACAAGGGGCCTGGGGCTGCAACGCTGGGGATTGGGGACCCCTGAGACCCAGGGCCAAACTAACACTGCTGTCCCTCCACCACCTGGGCCACTAGGGGCGCTGCCGCTCATTCAGGGCAGGAGAACACACAGGGCCCTCCCAGCCCCCCTCCCGACCCTCGATGCACCCGCTCCCCAAAGCGCTTGGGCCCACGCTCCCACTAGTCAGCGCCCTCACCTCAACCCGCCCCTCCGCTCGAAACACAGCAGGCGGATCGGACCTGCCCTACTCCTGGAGGCTAATCCTAACCCTAGGTGGGTCCCCGAAGGGCCCATCCAAGGGGCTTGGCGCCCCAACGCTGGGGATTGGGAACCTCCGAACCCCAGCGCTGGACTCACCCTGCAGCCCCCTGCCACCTGGGCCGCTAGGGGCGCCGCCAGTCATTCAGGCTCGAGAACGGGTAGGGCCCTCCGAGCCCCTGGCGAGCTTCGAAGGCCGCCTGCGACAAAACACTTGGGCCCACGATCCCACTCACCAGCGCCCTCCCCTCGGCCTGCCCCCCCCTCCCCACACCGCCCATGGATCCTGCCTGCCGGCCTCCTCGGGGCTAATCCTAACCCTAGGTCGGCCCCCAAGGGGCGCCTCCCAAGGGGCCTGGCACCGCAATGCCAGGGATTGGGGACCCCCGCCCCAGCGCTGGACTCACCCTCCGCCCCACCGCCACCCGGGCCTTTATTGGCGCCGCTGGTCATTCAGGGCGGGAGAATGTGCAGGGCACACCGAGCCCCTGGCGCATTTCGAAGGCCCCCGCGCCAAACTCTTGGGCCCCCGCTCCCACTCCTCAACGCCCTCAGCTCGGCCTGCCCCTCCGCTCGCTGCACATCCAGCAGATCGGGCTTGCAGGCCTCCTGGGGGCTAACCCTAACTCTAGGTGGGCTCCTTAGGGGCCCCTCGCGAGGGGCCTGGCGCCCCAACGCCTGGGATTGGGGACCCGAGACCCAGCGCTGGACTCACCCTCCGCCCCACCGCCACCCGGGCCGTTATTGGCGCCGCCTGTCATCAGGGCGGCAGAACGGGCAGGGCCCTCTGAGCCCCCAGCGACCTTGGAAGGCCCCAGGCGCCAAAATGTTTGGGCCCAGGCTCCTGCTCGCCAGCGCCCTCACTCCGCCCGCCCCTCCACTCGCCGCACAGCCGGCATTTTGGGCCTGCCGCCATCCTGCTTGCTAACCCTCACCCTAGGTCAGTCCCCGAGAGGCCCCTGACAAGGGGCCCGGGGATGCAACGCTGGGGATTGGGGACCCCAGTGCCCCAGGGCCGGACTAACACTGTTGCCCCTCCACCACCTGGGCCACTAGGGGCGCTGCCGCTCATTCCCGGCGGGAGAAGGGGCAGGGCCCTCCAAGCCCCCTTCCACATTCGATGGCCCCCTGCCCCAAAGCGCTTGGGCCCACGTTCCCACTAGTCAGCGCCCCCACCTCAACCCGCCCCTCCGCTCGAAACACAGCAGCCGGATCGACCTGCCGGCCTCCTGGGGGCTAACCCTAACCCTAGGTCGGTTCCCGAGGGGCCCCTCCCAAGGGGCCTTGCGCCGCCATGCCCGGGATCCCGGACGTCCTAGCCCCAGGGCCGGACTCACCCTGCAGCCACCCCGCCACCCGGGCCGCTAGGAGCGCCGCCGGTCATTCAGGCGGGAGAAGGGGCAGGGTCCTACAAGCCCCTGACGACCTTCGAAGGCCGCCCCAGCGCCAAAACCTGTGGGCCCACGGTCCCGCTCGCCAGCTCCCTCCCCTGGCCCGCCGCAATGCGCGCTACACAGCCAGGGGATTGGGCCTGATGGCCTCCTGGGGGCTAAGCCTAACCCAAGGTGGGTCCCCCAGGGGCCCATCCGAAGGTGCTTGGCGCCCCAACGCCAGGGATTGGGGACCCGAGACCCAGTGCCGGATTCACCCTGCAGCCCCCCACCCCTGGGCCGCTAGGGGCCCGCCGGTTATTCAGGGGGGGAGACAGGGCAGGGCCCTCTGAGCCCCCCGCGACCTTTGAAGGCCCCCGCGCCAAAATGTTTGGGCCCAGGCTTCTGCTCGCCAGGGCCCTCACTCCGCCCGCCCCTCCACTCACAGCACAGGCGGCATTTCGGGCCTGCCGGCATCCTGCTTGCTAACCCTAACCCTAGGTCAGTCCCCGAGAGGGCCCATAACAAGGGGCCTGGGGCTGCAACGCTGGGGATTGGGGACCCCTGAGACCCAGGGCCAAACTAACACTGCTGTCCCTCCACCACCTGGGCCACTAGGGGCGCTGCCGCTCATTCAGGGCAGGAGAACACACAGGGCCCTCCCAGCCCCCCCCCCCCGACCCTCGATGCACCCGCTCCCCAAAGCGCTTGGGCCCACGCTCCCACTAGTCAGCGCCCTCACCTCAACCCGCCCCTCCGCTCGAAACACAGCAGGCGGATCGGACCTGCCATACTCCTGGAGGCTAATCCTAAACCTAGGTCGGTCCCCGAAGGGCCCATCCAAGGGGCTTGGCGCCCAACGCTGGGGATTGGGAACCTCCGAACCCCAGAGCTGGACTCACCCTGCAGCCCCCCGCCACCCGGGCCGCTAGGGGCGCCGCCAGTCATTCAGGCTCGAGAACGGGTAGGGCCCTCCGAGCCCCTGGCGAGCTTCGAAGGCCGCCTGCGACAAAACACTTGGGCCCACGATCCCACTCACCAGCGCCCTCCCCTCGGCCTGCCCCCCCCCTCCCCACACCGCCCATGGATCCTGCCTGCCGGCCTCCTCGGGGCTAATCCTAACCCTAGGTCGGCCCCCAAGGGGTGCCTCCCAAGGGGCCTGGCACCGCAATGCCAGGGACTGGGGACCCCCGCCCCAGCGCTGGACTCACCCTCCGCCCCACCGCCACCCGGGCCTTTATTGGCGCCGCTGGTCATTCAGGGCGGGAGAATGTGCAGGGCACACCGAGCCCCTGGCGCATTTCGAAGGCCCCCGCGCCAAACTCTTGGGCCCCCGCTCCCACTCCTCAACGCCCTCAGCTCGGCCTGCCCCTCCGCTCGCTGCACATCCAGCAGATCGGGCTTGCAGGCCTCCTGGGGGCTAACCCTAACTCTAGGTGGGCTCCTTAGGGGCCCCTCGCGAGGGGCCTGGCGCCCCAACGCCTGGGATTGGGGACCCGAGACCCAGCGCTGGACTCACCCTCCGCCCCACCGCCCACCCCGGGCCGTTATTGGCGCCGCCTGTCATCAGGGCGGCAGAACGGGCAGGGCCCTCTGAGCCCCCAGCGACCTTGGAAGGCCCCAGGCGCCAAAATGTTTGGGCCCAGGCTCCTGCTCGCCAGCGCCCTCACTCCGCCCGCCCCTCCACTCGCCGCACAGCCGGCATTTTGGGCCTGCCGCCATCCTGCTTGCTAACCCTCACCCTAGGTCAGTCCCCGAGAGGCCCCTGACAAGGGGCCCGGGGATGCAACGCTGGGGATTGGGGACCCCAGTGCCCCAGGGCCGGACTAACACTGTTGCCCCTCCACCACCTGGGCCACTAGGGCGCTGCCGCTCATTCCCGGCGGGAGAAGGGGCAGGGCCCTCCAAGCCCCCTTCCACATTCGATGGCCCCCTGCCCCAAAGCGCTTGGGCCCACGTTCCCACTAGTCAGCGCCCCCACCTCAACCCGCCCCTCCGCTCGAAACACAGCAGCCGGATCGGACCTGCCGGCCTCCTGGGGGCTAACCCTAACCCTAGGTCGGTTCCCGAGGGGCCCCTCCCAAGGGGCCTTGCGCCGCCATGCCCGGGATCCCGGACGTCCTAGCCCCAGGGCCGGACTCACCCTGCAGCCACCCGCCACCCGGGCCGCTAGGAGCGCCGCCGGTCATTCAGGCGGGAGAAGGGGCAGGGTCCTACAAGCCCCTGACGACCTTCGAAAGGCCGCCCCAGCGCCAAAACCTGTGGGCCCACGGTCCCGCTCGCCAGCTCCCTCCCCTGGCCCGCCGCAATGCGCGCTACACAGCCAGGGGATTGGGCCTGATGGCCTCCTGGGGGCTAAGCCTAACCCAAGGTGGGTCCCCCAGGGGCCCATCCGAAGGTGCTTGGCGCCCCAACGCCAGGGATTGGGGACCCGAGACCCAGTGCCGGATTCACCCTGCAGCCCCCCACCCCTAGGCCGCTAGGGGGCCCGCCGGTTATACAGGGGGGGAGACCGGGCAGGGCCCTCTGAGCCCCCGCGAACTTTGAAGGCCCACGCGCCAAAATGTTTGGGCCCAGGCTTCTGCTCGCCAGGGCCCTCACTCCGCCCGCCCCTCCACTCACAGCACAGGCGGCATTTCGGGCCTGCCGGCATCCTGCTTGCTAACCCTAACCCTAGGTCAGTCCCCGAGAGGCCCATAACAAGGGGCCTGGGGCTGCAACGCTGGGGATTGGGGACCCCTGAGACCCAGGGCCAAACTAACACTGCTGTCCCTCCACCACCTGGGCCACTAGGGGCGCTGCCGCTCATTCAGGGCAGGAGAACATACAGGGCCCTCCCAGCCCCCCCCCCCCCGGACCCTCGATGCACCCGCTCCCCAAAGCGCTTGGGCCCACGCTCCCACTAGTCAGCGCCCTCACCTCAACCCGCCCCTCCGCTCGAAACACAGCAGGCAGATCGGACCTGCCATACTCCTGGAGGCTAATCCTAAACCTAGGTCGGTCACCGAAGGGCCCATCCAAGGGGCTTGGCGCCCCAACGCTGGGGATTGGGAACCTCCGAACCCCAGCGCTGGACTCACCCTGCAGCCCCCCGCCACCCGGGCCGCTAGGGGCGCCGCCAGTCATTCAGGCTCGAGAACGGGTAGGGCCCTCCGAGCCCCTGGCGAGCTTCGAAGGCCGCCTGCGACAAAACACTTGGGCCCACGATCCCACTCACCAGCGCCCTCCCCTCGGCCTGCCCCCCCCCTCCCCACACCGCCCATGGATCCTGCCTGCCGGCCTCCTCGGGGCTAATCCTAACCCTAGGTCGGCCCCCAAGGGGCGCCTCCCAAGGGGCCTGGCACCGCAATGCCAGGGACTGGGGACCCCCGCCCCAGCGCTGGACTCACCCTCCGCCCCACCGCCACCCGGGCCTTTATTGGCGCCGCTGGTCATTCAGGGCGGGAGAATGTGCAGGGCACACCGAGCCCCTGGCGCATTTCGAAGGCCCCCGCGCCAAACTCTTAGGCCCCCCGCTCCCACTCCTCAACGCCCTCAGCTCGGCCTGCCCCTACCGCTCGCTGCACATCCAGCAGATGGGGCTTGCAGGCCTCCTGGGGGCTAACCCTAACTCTAGGTGGGCTCCTTAGGGGCCCCTCGCGAGGGGCCTGGCGCCCCAACGCCTGGGATTGGGGACCCGAGACCCAGCGCTGGACTCACCCTCCGCCCCACCCGCCACCCGGGCCGTTATTGGCGCCGCCTGTCATCAGGGCGGCAGAACGGGCAGGGCCCTCTGAGCCCCCAGCGACCTTGGAAGGCCCCAGGCGCCAAAATGTTTGGGCCCAGGCTCCTCCTCGCCAGAGCCCTCACTCCGCCCGCCCCTCCACTCGCCGCACAGCCGGCATTTTGGGCCTGCCGGCATCCTGCTTGCTAACCCTCACCCTAGGTCAGTCCCCGAGAGGCCCCTGACAAGGGGCCCGGGGATGCAACGCTGGGGATTGGGGACCCCAGTGCCCCAGGGCCGGACTAACACTGTTGCCCCTCCACCACCTGGGCCACTAGGGGCGCTGCCGCTCATTCAGGGCAGGAGAACATACAGGGCCCTCCCAGCCCCCCCCCCGACCCTCGATGCACCCGTTCCCCAAAGCGCATGGGCCCACACTCCCACTAGTCAGCGCCCTCACCTCAACCCGCCCCTCCGCTCGAAACACAGCAGGCGGATCGGACCTGCCCTACTCCTGGAGGCTAATCCTAACCCTAGGTCGGTCCCCGAAGGGCCCATCCAAGGGCTTGGCGCCCCAACGCTGGGGATTGGGAACCTCCGAACCCCAGCCCTGGACTCACCCTGCAGCCCCCCGCCACCCCCGGGCCGCTAGGGGCGCCGCCAGTCATTCAGGCTCGAGAACGGGTAGGGCCCTCCGAGCCCCTGGCGAGCTTCGAAGGCCGCCTGCGACAAAACACTTGGGCCCACGATCCCACTCACCAGCGCCCTCCCCTCGGCCTGCCCCCCCCCCCTCCCCACACCGCCCATGGATCCTGCCTGCCGGGCTCCTCGGGGCTAATCCTAACCCTAGGTCGGCCCCCAAGGGGCGCCTCCCAAGGGGCCTGGCACCGCAATGCCAGGGACTGGGGACCCCCGCCCCAGCGCTGGACTCACCCTCCGCCCCCACCGCCACCCGGGCCTTTATTGGCGCCGCTGGTCATTCAGGGCGGGAGAATGTGCAGGGCACACCGAGCCCCTGGCGCATTTCGAAGGCCCCCGCGCCAAACTCTTGGGCCCCCGCTCCCACTCCTCAACGCCCTCAGCTCGGCCTGCCCCTCCGCTCGCTGCACATCCAGCAGATTGGGCTTGCAGGCTTCCTGGGGGCTAACCCTAACTCTAGGTGGGCTCCTTAGGGGCCCCTCGCGAGGGGCCTGGCGCCCCAACGCCTGGGATTGGGGACCCGAGACCCAGCGCTGGACTCACCCTCCGCCCCACCGCCACCCGGGCCGTTATTGGCGCCGCCTGTCATCAGGGCGGCAGAACGGGCAGGGCCCTCTGAGCCCCCAGCGACCTTGGAAGGCCCCAGGCGCCAAAATGTTTGGGCCCAGGCTCCTGCTCGCCAGCGCCCTCACTCCGCCCGCCCCTCCACTCGCCGCACAGCCGGCATTTTGGGCCTGCCGGCATCCTGCTTGCTAACCCTAACCCTAGGTCAGTCCCCGAGAGGCCCCTGACAAAGGGCCCGGGGATGCAACGCTGGGATTGGGGACCCCAGTGCCCCAGGGCCGGACTAACACTGTTGCCCCTCCACCACCTGGGCCACTAGGGGCGCTGCCGCTCATTCCCGGCGGGAGAAGGGGCAGGGCCCTCCAAGCCCCCTTCCACATTCGATGGCCCCCTGCCCCAAAGCGCTTGGGCCCACGTTCCCACTAGTCAGCACCCCCACCTCAACCCGCCCCTCCGCTCGAAACACAGCAGCCGGATCGGACCTGCCGGCCTCCTGGGGGCTAACCCTAACCCTAGGTCGTTCCCGAGGGGCCCCTCCCAAGGGGCCTTGCGCCGCCATGCCCGGGATCCCGGACGTCCTAGCCCCAGGGCCGGACTCACCCTGCAGCCACCCGCCACCCGGGCCGCTAGGAGCGCCGCCGGTCATTCAGGCGGGAGAAGGGGCAGGGTCCTACAAGCCCCTGACGACCTTCGAAGGCCGCCCCAGCGCCAAAACCTGTGGGCCCACGGTCCCGCTCGCCAGCTCCCTCCCCTGGCCCGCCGCAATGCGCGCTACACAGCCAGGGGATTGGGCCTGATGGCCTCCTGGGGGCTAAGCCTAACCCAAGGTGGGTCCCCCAGGGGCCCATCCGAAGGTGCTTGGCGCCCCAACGCCAGGGACTGGGGACCCGAGACCCAGCGCCGGATTCACCTGCAGCCCCCCACCCCTGGGCCGCTAGGGGGCCCGCCGGTTATTCAGGGGGGAGACCGGGCAGGGCCCTCTGAGCCCCCCCGCGACCTTTGAAGGCCCCCGCGCCAAAATGTTTGGGCCCAGGCTTCTGCTCGCCAGCGCCCTCACTCCGCCCGCCCCTCCACTCGCCGCACAGCCGGCATTTTGGGCCTGCCGGCATCCTGCTTGCTAACCCTAACCCTAGGTCAGTCCCCGAGAGTCCCCTGACAAGGGGCCCGGGGATGCAACGCTGGGGATTGGGGACCCCAGTGCCCCAGGGCCGGACTAACACTGTTGCCCCTCCACCACCTGGGCCACTAGGGGCGCTGCCGCTCATTCAGGGCAGGAGAACATACAGGGCCCTCCCAGCCCCCCCCCCCCGGACCCTCGATGCACCCGTTCCCCAAAGCGCATGGGCCCACACTCCCACTAGTCAGCGCCCTCACCTCAACCCGCCCCTCCGCTCGAAACACAGCAGGCGGATCGGACCTGCCCTACTCCTGGAGGCTAATCCTAACCCTAGGTCGGTCCCCGAAGGGCCCATCCAAGGGGCTTGGCGCCCCAACGCTGGGGATTGGGAACCTCCGAACCCCAGCCCTGGACTCACCCTGCAGCCCCCCGCCACCCGGGCCGCTAGGGGCGCCGCCAGTCATTCAGGCTCGAGAACGGGTAGGGCCCTCCGAGCCCCTGGCGAGCTTCGAAGGCCGCCTGCGACAAAACACTTGGGCCCACGATCCCACTCACCAGCGCCCTCCCCTCGGCCTGCCCCCCCCCCTCCCCACACCCACACCGCCCATGGATCCTGCCTGCCGGCCTCCTCGGGGCTAATCCTAACCCTAGGTCGGCCCCCAAGGGGCGCCTCCCAAGGGGCCTGGCACCGCAATGCCAGGGACTGGGGACCCCCGCCCCAGCGCTGGACTCACCCTCCGCCCCACCGCCACCCGGGCCTTTATTGGCGCCGCTGGTCATTCAGGGCGGGAGAATGTGCAGGGCACACCGAGCCCCTGGCGCATTTCGAAGGCCCCCGCGCCAAACTCTTGGGCCCCCGCTCCCACTCCTCAACGCCCTCAGCTCGGCCTGCCCCTCCGCTCGCTGCACATCCAGCAGATCGGGCTTGCAGGCCTCCTGGGGGCTAACCCTAACTCTAGGTGGGCTCCTTAGGGGCCCCTCGCGAGGGGCCTGGCGCCCCAACGCCTGGGATTGGGGACCCGAGACCCAGCGCTGGACTCACCCTCCGCCCCACCGCCACCCGGGCCGTTATTGGCGCCGCCTGTCATCAGGGCGGCAGAACGGGCAGGGCCCTCTGAGCCCCCAGCGACCTTGGAAGGCCCCAGGCGCCAAAATGTTTGGGCCCAGGCTCCTGCTCGCCAGCGCCCTCACTCCGCCCGCCCCTCCACTCGCCGCACAGCCGGCATTTTGGGCCTGCCGGCATCCTGCTTGCTAACCCTCACCCTAGGTCAGTCCCCGAGAGGCCCCTGACAAGGGGCCCGGGGATGCAACGCTGGGGATTGGGGACCCCAGTGCCCCAGGGCCGGACTAACACTGTTGCCCCTCCACCACCTGGGCCACTAGGGGCGCTGCCGCTCATTCCCGGCGGGAGAAGGGGCAGGGCCCTCCAAGCCCCCTTCCACATTCGATGGCCCCCTGCCCCAAAGCGCTTGGGCCCACGTTCCCACTAGTCAGCGCCCCCACCTCAACCCGCCCCTCCGCTCGAAACACAGCAGCCGGATCGGACCTGCCGGCCTCCTGGGGGCTAACCCTAACCCTAGGTCGGTTCCCGAGGGGCCCCTCCCAAGGGGCCTTGCGCCGCCATGCCCGGGATCCCGGACGTCCTAGCCCCAGGGCCGGACTCACCCTGCAGCCACCCGCCACCCGGAGCGCCGCCGGTCATTCAGGCGGGAGAAGGGGCAGGGTCCTACAAGCCCCTGACGACCTTCGAAGGCCGCCCCAGCGCCAAAACCTGTGGGCCCACGGTCCCGCTCGCCAGCTCCCTCCCCTGGCCCGCCGCAATGCGCGCTACACAGCCAGGGGATTGGGCCTGATGGCCTCCTGGGGGCTAAGCCTAACCCAAGGTGGGTCCCCCAGGGGCCCATCCGAAGGTGCTTGGCGCCCCAACGCCAGGGACTGGGGACCCGAGACCCAGCGCCGGATTCACCCTGCAGCCCCCCACCCCTGGGCCGCTAGGGGGCCCGCCAGTTATTCAGGGGGGGAGACCGGGCAGGGCCCTCTGAGCCCCCCGCGACCTTTGAAGGCCCCCGCGCCAAAATGTTTGGGCCCAGGCTTCTGCTCGCCAGCGCCCTCACTCCGCCCCGCCCCTCCACTCACAGCACAGGCGGCATTTCGGGCCTGCCGGCATCCTGCTTGCTAACCCTAACCCTAGGTCAGTCCCCGAGAGGCCCATAACAAGGGGCCTGGGGCTGCAACGCTGGGGATTGGGGACCCCTGAGACCCAGGGCCAAACTAACACTGCTGTCCCTCCACCACCTGGGCCACTAGGGGCGCTGCCGCTCATTCAGGGCAGGAGAACACACAGGGCCCTCCCAGCCCCCCTCCCGACCCTCGATGCACCCGCTCCCCAAAGCGCTTGGGCCCACGCTCCCACTAGTCAGCGCCCTCACCTCAACCCGCCCCTCCGCTCGAAACACAGCAGGCGGATCGGACCTGCCCTACTCCTGGAGGCTAATCCTAACCCTAGGTGGGTCCCCGAAGGGCCCATCCAAGGGGCTTGGCGCCCCAACGCTGGGGATTGGGAACCTCCGAACCCCAGCGCTGGACTCACCCTGCAGCCCCCTGCCACCTGGGCCGCTAGGGGCGCCGCCAGTCATTCAGGCTCGAGAACGGGTAGGGCCCTCCGAGCCCCTGGCGAGCTTCGAAGGCCGCCTGCGACAAAACACTTGGGCCCACGATCCCACTCACCAGCGCCCTCCCCTCGGCCTGCCCCCCCCCTCCCCACACCGCCCATGGATCCTGCCTGCCGGCCTCCTCGGGGCTAATCCTAACCCTAGGTCGGCCCCCAAGGGGCGCCTCCCAAGGGGCCTGGCACCGCAATGCCAGGGACTGGGGACCCCCGCCCCAGCGCTGGACTCACCCTCCGCCCCACCGCCACCCGGGCCTTTATTGGCGCCGCTGGTCATTCAGGGCGGGAGAATGTGCAGGGCACACCGAGCCCCTGGCGCATTTCGAAGGCCCCCGCGCCAAACTCTTGGGCCCCCGCTCCCACTCCTCAACGCCCTCAGCTCGGCCTGCCCCTCCGCTCGCTGCACATCCAGCAGATCGGGCTTGCAGGCCTCCTGGGGGCTAACCCTAACTCTAGGTGGGCTCCTTAGGGGCCCCTCGCGAGGGGCCTGGCGCCCCAACGCCTGGGATTGGGGACCCGAGACCCAGCGCTGGACTCACCCTCCGCCCCACCGCCACCCGGGCCGTTATTGGCGCCGCCTGTCATCAGGGCGGCAGAACGGGCAGGGCCCTCTGAGCCCCCAGCGACCTTGGAAGGCCCCAGGCGCCAAAATGTTTGGGCCCAGGCTCCTGCTCGCCAGCGCCCTCACTCCGCCCGCCCCTCCACTCGCCGCACAGCCGGCATTTTGGGCCTGCCGCCATCCTGCTTGCTAACCCTCACCCTAGGTCAGTCCCCGAGAGGCCCCTGACAAGGGGCCCGGGGATGCAACGCTGGGGATTGGGGACCCCAGTGCCCCAGGGCCGGACTAACACTGTTGCCCCTCCACCACCTGGGCCACTAGGGGCGCTGCCGCTCATTCCCGGCGGGAGAAGGGGCAGGGCCCTCCAAGCCCCCTTCCACATTCGATGGCCCCCTGCCCCAAAGCGCTTGGGCCCACGTTCCCACTAGTCAGCGCCCCCCACCTCAACCCGCCCCTCCGCTCGAAACACAGCAGGCGGATCGGACCTGCCCTACTCCTGGAGGCCTAATCCTAACCCTAGGTCGGTCCCCGAAGGGCCCATCCAAGGGGCTTGGCGCCCCAACGCTGGGGATTGGGAACCTCCGAACCCCAGCCCTGGACTCACCCTGCAGCCCCCCGCCACCCGGGCCGCTAGGGGCGCCGCCAGTCATTCAGGCTCGAGAACGGGTAGGGCCCTCCGAGCCCCTGGCGAGCTTCGAAGGCCGCCTGCGACAAAACACTTGGGCCCACGATCCCACTCACCAGCGCCCTCCCCTCGGCCTGCCCCCCCCCTCCCCACACCGCCCATGGATCCTGCCTGCCGGCCTCCTCGGGGCTAATCCTAACCCTAGGTCGGCCCCCAAGGGGCGCCTCCCAAGGGGCCTGGCACCGCAATGCCAGGGACTGGGGACCCCCGCCCCAGCGCTGGACTCACCCTCCCCCCACCGCCACCCGGGCCTTTATTGGCGCCGCTGGTCATTCAGGGCGGGAGAATGTGCAGGGCACACCGAGCCCCTGGCGCATTTCGAAGGCCCCCGCGCCAAACTCTTGGGCCCCCGCTCCCACTCCTCAACGCCCTCAGCTCGGCCTGCCCCTCCGCTCGCTGCACATCCAGCAGATCGGGCTTGCAGGCTTCCTGGGGGCTAACCCTAACTCTAGGTGGGCTCCTTAGGGGCCCCTCGCGAGGGGCCTGGCGCCCCAACGCCTGGGATTGGGGACCCGAGACCCAGCGCTGGACTCACCCTCCGCCCCCACCGCCACCCGGGCCGTTATTGGCGCCGCCTGTCATCAGGGCGGCAGAACGGGCAGGGTCCTCTGAGCCCCCAGCGACCTTGGAAGGCCCCAGGCGCCAAAATGTTTGGGCCCAGGCTCCTGCTCAGCCAGCGCCCTCACATCCGCCCGCCCCTCCACTCGCCGCACAGCCGGCATTTTGGGCCTGCCGCCATCCTGCTTGCTAACCCTAACCCTAGGTCAGTCCCCGAGAGGCCCCTGACAAGGGGCCCGGGGATGCAACGCTGGGGATTGGGGACCCCAGTGCCCCAGGGCCGGACTAACACTGTTGACCCTCCACCACCTGGGCCACTAGGGGCGCTGCCGCTCATATCCCGGCGGGAGAAGGGGCAGGGCCCTCCAAGCCCCCTTCCACATTCGATGGCCCCCTGCCCCAAAGCGCTTGGGCCCACGTTCCCACTAGTCAGCGCCCCCACCTCAACCCGCCCCTCCGCTCGAAACACAGCAGCCGGATCGGACCTGCCGGCCTCCTGGGGGCTAACCCTAACCCTAGGTCGGTTCCCGAGGGGCCCCTCCCAAGGGGCCTTGCGCCGCCATGCCCGGGAACCCGGACGTCCTAGCCCCAGGGCCGGACTCACCCTGCAGCCACCCGCCACCCCGGGCCGCTAGGAGCGCCGCCGGTCATTCAGGCGGGAGAAGGGGCAGGGTCCTACAAGCCCCTGACGACCTTCGAAGGCCGCCCCAGCGCCAAAACCTGTGGGCCCACGGTCCCGCTCGCCAGCTCCCTCCCCTGGCCCGCCGCAATGCGCGCTACACAGCCAGGGGATTGGGCCTGATGGCCTCCTGGGGGCTAAGCCTAACCCAAGGTGGGTCCCCCAGGGGCCCTTCCGAAGGTGCTTGGCGCCCCAACGCCAGGGACTGGGGACCCGAGACCCAGCGCCGGATTCACCCTGCAGCCCCCCACCCCTGGGCCGCTAGGGGGGCCCGCCGGTTATTCAGGGGGGAGACCGGGCAGGGCCCTCTGAGCCCCCCGCGACCTTTGAAGGCCCCCGCGCCAAAATGTTTGGGCCCAGGCTTCTGCTCGCCAGCGCCCTCACTCCGCCCGCCCCTCCACTCACAGCACAGGCGGCATTTCGGGCCTGCCGGCATCCTGCTTGCTAACCCTAACCCTAGGTCAGTCCCTGAGAGGCCCATAACAAGGGGCCTGGGGCTGCAACGCTGGGGATTGGGGACCCCTGAGACCCAGGGCCAAACTAACACTGCTGTCCCTCCACCACCTGGGCCACTAGGGGCGCTGCCGCTCATTCAGGGCAGGAGAACACACAGGGCCCTCCCAGCCCCCCCCCGACCCTCGATGCACCCGCTCCCCAAAGCGCTTGGGCCCTCGCTCCCACTAGTCAGCGCCCTCACCTCAACCCGCCCCTCCGCTCGAAACACAGCAGGCGGATCGGACCTGCCATACTCCTGCAGGCTAATCCTAAACCTAGGTCGGTCCCCGAAGGGCCCATCCAAGGGGCTTGGCGCCCCAACGCTGGGGATTGGGAACCTTCGAACCCCAGCGCTGGACTCACCCTGCAGCCCCCCGCCACCCGGGCCGCTAGGGGCGCCGCCAGTCATTCAGGCTCGAGAACGGGTAGGGCCCTCCGAGCCCCTGGCGAGCTTCGAAGGCCGCCTGCGACAAAACACTTGGGCCCACGATCCCACTCACCAGCGCCCTCCCCTCGGCCTGCCCCCCCCCTCCCCACACCGCCCATGGATCCTGCCTGCCGGCCTCCTCGGGGCTAATCCTAACCCTAGGTCGGCCCCCAAGGGGCACCTCCCAAGGGGCCTGGCACCGCAATGCCAGGGATTGGGGACCCCCGCCCCAGCGCTGGACTCACCCTCCGCCCCACCGCCACCCGGGCCTTTATTGGCGCCGCTGGTCATTCAGGGCGGGAGAATGTGCAGGGCACACCGAGCCCCTGGCGCATTTCGAAGGCCCCCGCGCCAAACTCTTGGGCCCCCGCTCCCACTCCTCAACGCCCTCAGCTCGGCCTGCCCCTCCGCTCGCTGCACATCCAGCAGATCGGGCTTGCAGGCCTCCTGGGGGCTAACCCTAACTCTAGGTGGGCTCCTTAGGGGCCCCTCGCGAGGGGCCTGGCGCCCCAACGCCTGGGATTGGGGACCCGAGACCCAGCGCTGGACTCACCCTCCGCCCCACCGCCACCCGGGCCGTTATTGGCGCCGCCTGTCATCAGGGCGGCAGAACGGGCAGGGCCCTCTGAGCCCCCAGCGACCTTGGAAGGCCCCAGGCGCCAAAATGTTTGGGCCCAGGCTCGTGCTCGCCAGCGCCCTCACTCCGCCCGCCCCTCCACTGGCCGCACAGCCGGCATTTTGGGCCTGCCGCCATCCTGCTTGCTAACCCTCACCCTAGGTCAGTCCCCGAGAGGCCCCTGACAAGGGGCCCGGGGATGCAACTCTGGGGATTGGGGACCCCAGTGCCCCAGGGCCGGACTAACACTGTTGCCCCTCCACCACCTGGGCCACTAGGGGCGCTGCCGCTCATTCCCGGCGGGAGAAGGGGCAGGGCCCTCCAAGCCCCCTTCCACATTCGATGGCCCCCTGCCCCAAAGCGCTTGGGCCCACGTTCCCACTAGTCAGCGCCCCCACCTCAACCCGCCCCTCCGCTCGAAACACAGCAGCCGGATCGGACCTGCCGGCCTCCTGGGGGCTAACCCTAACCCTAGGTCGGTTCCCGAGGGGCCCCTCCCAAGGGGCCTTGCGCCGCCATGCCCGGGAACCCGGACGTCCTAGCCCCAGGGCCGGACTCACCCTGCAGCCACCCGCCACCCGGGCCGCTAGGAGCGCCGCCGGTCATTCAGGCGGGAGAAGGGGCAGGGTCCTACAAGCCCCTGACGACCTTCGAAGGCCGCCCCAGCGCCAAAACCTGTGGGCCCACGGTCCCGCTCGCCAGCTCCCTCCCCTGGCCCGCCGCAATGCGCGCTACACAGCCAGGGGATTGGGCCTGATGGCCTCCTGGGGGCTAAGCCTAACCCAAGGTGGGTCCCCCAGGGGCCCTTCCGAAGGTGCTTGGCGCCCCAACGCCAGGGACTGGGGACCCGAGACCCAGCGCCGGATTCACCCTGCAGCCCCCCACCCCTGGGCCGCTAGGGGGCCCGCCGGTTATTCAGGGGGGAGACCGGGCAGGGCCCTCTGAGCCCCCCGCGACCTTTGAAGGCCCCCGCGCCAAAATGTTTGGGCCCAGGCTTCTGCTCGCCAGCGCCCTCACTCCGCCCGCCCCTCCACTCACAGCACAGGCGGCATTTCGGGCCTGCCGGCATCCTGCTTGCTAACCCTAACCCTAGGTCAGTCCCTGAGAGGCCCATAACAAGGGGCCTGGGGCTGCAACGCTGGGGATTGGGGACCCCTGAGACCCAGGGCCAAACTAACACTGCTGTCCCTCCACCACCTGGGCCACTAGGGGCGCTGCCGCTCATTCAGGGCAGGAGAACATACAGGGCCCTCCCAGCCCCCCCCCCCGACCCTCGATGCACCCGCTCCCCAAAGCGCTTGGGCCCACGCTCCCACTAGTCAGCGCCCTCACCTCAACCCGCCCCTCCGCTCGAAACACAGCAGGCAGATCGGACCTGCCATACTCCTGGAGGCTAATCCTAAACCTAGGTCGGTCACCGAAGGGCCCATCCAAGGGGCTTGGCGCCCCAACGCTGGGGATTGGGAACCTCCGAACCCCAGCGCTGGACTCACCCTGCAGCCCCCCGCCACCCGGGCCGCTAGGGGCGCCGCCAGTCATTCAGGCTCGAGAACGGGTAGGGCCCTCCGAGCCCCTGGCGAGCTTCGAAGGCCGCCTGCGACAAAACACTTGGGCCCACGATCCCACTCACCAGCGCCCTCCCCTCGGCCTGCCCCCCCCCTCCCCACACCGCCCATGGATCCTGCCTGCCGGCCTCCTCGGGGCTAATCCTAACCCTAGGTCGGCCCCCAAGGGGCGCCTCCCAAGGGGCCTGGCACCGCAATGCCAGGGACTGGGGACCCCCGCCCCAGCGCTGGACTCACCCTCCGCCCCACCGCCACCCGGGCCTTTATTGGCGCCGCTGGTCATTCAGGGCGGGAGAATGTGCAGGACACACCGAGCCCCTGGCGCATTTCGAAGGCCCCCGCGCCAAACTCTTAGGCCCCCGCTCCCACTCCTCAACGCCCTCAGCTCGGCCTGCCCCTCCGCTCGCTGCACATCCAGCAGATGGGGCTTGCAGGCCTCCTGGGGGCTAACCCTAACTCTAGGTGGGCTCCTTAGGGGCCCCTCGCGAGGGGCCTGGCGCCCCAACGCCTGGGATTGGGGACCCGAGACCCAGCGCTGGACTCACCCTCCGCCCCACCGCCACCCGGGCCGTTATTGGCGCCGCCTGTCATCAGGGCGGCAGAACGGGCAGGGCCCTCTGAGCCCCCAGCGACCTTGGAAGGCCCCAGGCGCCAAAATGTTTGGGCCCAGGCTCCTCCTCGCCAGAGCCCTCACTCCGCCCGCCCCTCCACTCGCCGCACAGCCGGCATTTTGGGCCTGCCGGCATCCTGCTTGCTAACCCTCACCCTAGGTCAGTGCCCGAGAGGCCCCTGACAAGGGGCCCGGGGATGCAACGCTGGGGATTGGGGACCCCAGTGCCCCAGGGCCGGACTAACACTGTTGCCCCTCCACCACCTGGGCCACTAGGGGCGCTGCCGCTCATTCAGGGCAGGAGAACATACAGGGCCCTCCCAGCCCCCCCCTCCCGGACCCTCGATGCACCCGTTCCCCAAAGCGCATGGGCCCACACTCCCACTAGTCAGCGCCCTCACCTCAACCCGCCCCTCCGCTCGAAACACAGCAGGCGGATCGGACCTGCCCTACTCCTGGAGGCTAATCCTAACCCTAGGTCGGTCCCCGAAGGGCCCATCCAAGGGGCTTGGCGCCCCAACGCTGGGGATTGGGAACCTCCGAACCCCAGCCCTGGACTCACCCTGCAGCCCCCCGCCACCCGGGCCGCTAGGGGCGCCGCCAGTCATTCAGGCTCGAGAACGGGTAGGGCCCTCCGAGCCCCTGGCGAGCTTCGAAGGCCGCCTGCGACAAAACACTTGGGCCCACGATCCCACTCACCAGCGCCCTCCCCTCGGCCTGCCCCCCCCCTCCCCACACCGCCCATGGATCCTGCCTGCCGGGCTCCTCGGGGCTAATCCTAACCCTAGGTCGGCCCCCAAGGGGCGCCTCCCAAGGGGCCTGGCACCGCAATGCCAGGGACTGGGGACCCCCGCCCCAGCGCTGGACTCACCCTCCGCCCCACCGCCACCCGGGCCTTTATTGGCGCCGCTGGTCATTCAGGGCGGGAGAATGTGCAGGGCACACCGAGCCCCTGGCGCATTTCGAAGGCCCCCGCGCCAAACTCTTGGGCCCCCGCTCCCACTCCTCAACGCCCTCAGCTCGGCCTGCCCCTCCGCTCGCTGCACATCCAGCAGATTGGGCTTGCAGGCTTCCTGGGGGCTAACCCTAACTCTAGGTGGGCTCCTTAGGGGCCCCTCGCGAGGGGCCTGGCGCCCCAACGCCTGGGATTGGGGACCCGAGACCCAGCGCTGGACTCACCCTCCGCCCCACCGCCACCCGGGCCGTTATTGGCGCCGCCTGTCATCAGGGCGGCAGAACGGGCAGGGCCCTCTGAGCCCCCAGCGACCTTGGAAGGCCCCAGGCGCCAAAATGTTTGGGCCCAGGCTCCTGCTCGCCAGCGCCCTCACTCCGCCCGCCCCTCCACTCGCCGCACAGCCGGCATTTTGGGCCTGCCGGCATCCTGCTTGCTAACCCTAACCCTAGCTCAGTCCCCGAGAGGCCCCTGACAAAGGGCCCGGGGATGCAACGCTGGGGATTGGGGACCCCAGTGCCCCAGGGCCGGACTAACACTGTTGCCCCTCCACCACCTGGGCCACTAGGGGCGCTGCCGCTCATTCCCGGCGGGAGAAGGGGCAGGGCCCTCCAAGCCCCCTTCCACATTCGATGGCCCCCTGCCCCAAAGCGCTTGGGCCCACGTTCCCACTAGTCAGCACCCCCACCTCAACCCGCCCCTCCGCTCGAAACACAGCAGCCGGATCGGACCTGCCGGCCTCCTGGGGGCTAACCCTAACCCTAGGTCGGTTCCCGAGGGGCCCCTCCCAAGGGGCCTTGCGCCGCCATGCCCGGGATCCCGGACGTCCTAGCCCCAGGGCCGGACTCACCCTGCAGCCACCCGCCACCCGGGCCGCTAGGAGCGCCGCCGGTCATTCAGGCGGGAGAAGGGGCAGGGTCCTACAAGCCCCTGACGACCTTCGAAGGCCGCCCCAGCGCCAAAACCTGTGGGCCCACGGTCCCGCTCGCCAGCTCCCTCCCCTGGCCCGCCGCAATGCGCGCTACACAGCCAGGGGATTGGGCCTGATGGCCTCCTGGGGGCTAAGCCTAACCCAAGGTGGGTCCCCCAGGGGCCCATCCGAAGGTGCTTGGCGCCCCAACGCCAGGGACTGGGGACCCGAGACCCAGCGCCGGATTCACCCTGCAGCCCCCCACCCCTGGGCCGCTAGGGGGCCCGCCGGTTATTCAGGGGGGAGACCGGGCAGGGCCCTCTGAGCCCCCCGCGACCTTTGAAGGCCCCCGCGCCAAAATGTTTGGGCCCAGGCTTCTGCTCGCCAGCGCCCTCACTCCGCCCGCCCCTCCACTCGCCGCACAGCCGGCATTTTGGGCCTGCCGGCATCCTGCTTGCTAACCCTAACCCTAGGTCAGTCCCCGAGAGTCCCCTGACAAGGGGCCCGGGGATGCAACGCTGGGGATTGGGGACCCCAGTGCCCCAGGGCCGGACTAACACTGTTGCCCCTCCACCACCTGGGCCACTAGGGGCGCTGCCGCTCATTCAGGGCAGGAGAACATACAGGGCCCTCCCAGCCCCCCCCCCCCGGACCCTCGATGCACCCGTTCCCCAAAGCGCATGGGCCCACACTCCCACTAGTCAGCGCCCTCACCTCAACCCGCCCCTCCGCTCGAAACACAGCAGGCGGATCGGACCTGCCCTACTCCTGGAGGCTAATCCTAACCCTAGGTCGGTCCCCGAAGGGCCCATCCAAGGGGCTTGGCGCCCCAACGCTGGGGATTGGGAACCTCCGAACCCCAGCCCTGGACTCACCCTGCAGCCCCCCGCCACCCGGGCCGCTAGGGGCGCCGCCAGTCATTCAGGCTCGAGAACGGGTAGGGCCCTCCGAGCCCCTGGCGAGCTTCGAAGGCCGCCTGCGACAAAACACTTGGGCCCACGATCCCACTCACCAGCGCCCTCCCCTCGGCCTGCCCCCCCCCCTCCCCACACCGCCCATGGATCCTGCCTGCCGGCCTCCTCGGGGCTAATCCTAACCCTAGGTCGGCCCCCAAGGGGCGCCTCCCAAGGGGCCTGGCACCGCAATGCCAGGGACTGGGGACCCCCGCCCCAGCGCTGGACTCACCCTCCGCCCCACCGCCACCCGGGCCTTTATTGGCGCCGCTGGTCATTCAGGGCGGGAGAATGTGCAGGGCACACCGAGCCCCTGGCGCATTTCGAAGGCCCCCGCGCCAAACTCTTGGGCCCCCGCTCCCACTCCTCAACGCCCTCAGCTCGGCCTGCCCCTCCGCTCGCTGCACATCCAGCAGATCGGGCTTGCAGGCCTCCTGGGGGCTAACCCTAACTCTAGGTGGGCTCCTTAGGGGCCCCTCGCGAGGGGCCTGGCGCCCCAACGCCTGGGATTGGGGACCCGAGACCCAGCGCTGGACTCACCCTCCGCCCCACCGCCACCCGGGCCGTTATTGGCGCCGCCTGTCATCAGGGCGGCAGAACGGGCAGGGCCCTCTGAGCCCCCAGCGACCTTGGAAGGCCCCAGGCGCCAAAATGTTTGGGCCCAGGCTCCTGCTCGCCAGCGCCCTCACTCCGCCCGCCCCTCCACTCGCCGCACAGCCGGCATTTTGGGCCTGCCGGCATCCTGCTTGCTAACCCTCACCCTAGGTCAGTCCCCGAGAGGCCCCTGACAAGGGGCCCGGGGATGCAACGCTGGGGATTGGGGACCCCAGTGCCCCAGGGCCGGACTAACACTGTTGCCCCTCCACCACCTGGGCCACTAGGGGCGCTGCCACTCATTCCCGGCGGGAGAAGGGGCAGGGCCCTCCAAGCCCCCTTCCACATTCGATGGCCCCCTGCCCCAAAGCGCTTGGGCCCACGTTCCCACTAGTCAGCGCCCCCACCTCAACCCGCCCCTCCGCTCGAAACACAGCAGCCGGATCGGACCTGCCGGCCTCCTGGGGGCTAACCCTAACCCTAGGTCGGTTCCCGAGGGGCCCCTCCCAAGGGGCCTTGCGCCGCCATGCCCGGGATCCCGGACGTCCTAGCCCCAGGGCCGGACTCACCCTGCAGCCACCCGCCACCCGGGCCGCTAGGAGCGCCGCCGGTCATTCAGGCGGGAGAAGGGGCAGGGTCCTACAAGCCCCTGACGACCTTCGAAGGCCGCCCCAGCGCCAAAACCTGTGGGCCCACGGTCCCGCTCGCCAGCTCCCTCCCCTGGCCCGCCGCAATGCGCGCTACACAGCCAGGGGATTGGGCCTGATGGCCTCCTGGGGGCTAAGCCTAACCCAAGGTGGGTCCCCCAGGGGCCCATCCGAAGGTGCTTGGCGCCCCAACGCCAGGGACTGGGGACCCGAGACCCAGCGCCGGATTCACCCTGCAGCCCCCCACCCCTGGGCCGCTAGGGGGCCCGCCGGTTATTCAGGGGGGGAGACCGGGCAGGGCCCTCTGAGCCCCCCGCGACCTTTGAAGGCCCCCGCGCCAAAATGTTTGGGCCCAGGCTTCTGCTCGCCAGCGCCCTCACTCCGCCCGCCCCTCCACTCACAGCACAGGCGGCATTTCGGGCCTGCCGGCATCCTGCTTGCTAACCCTAACCCTAGGTCAGTCCCCGAGAGGCCCATAACAAGGGGCCTGGGGCTGCAACGCTGGGGATTGGGGACCCCTGAGACCCAGGGCCAAACTAACACTGCTGTCCCTCCACCACCTGGGCCACTAGGGGCGCTGCCGCTCATTCAGGGCAGGAGAACACACAGGGCCCTCCCAGCCCCCCTCCCGACCCTCGATGCACCCGCTCCCCAAAGCGCTTGGGCCCACGCTCCCACTAGTCAGCGCCCTCACCTCAACCCGCCCCTCCGCTCGAAACACAGCAGGCGGATCGGACCTGCCCTACTCCTGGAGGCTAATCCTAACCCTAGGTGGGTCCCCGAAGGGCCCATCCAAGGGGCTTGGCGCCCCAACGCTGGGGATTGGGAACCTCCGAACCCCAGCGCTGGACTCACCCTGCAGCCCCCTGCCACCTGGGCCGCTAGGGGCGCCGCCAGTCATTCAGGCTCGAGAACGGGTAGGGCCCTCCGAGCCCCTGGCGAGCTTCGAAGGCCGCCTGCGACAAAACACTTGGGCCCACGATCCCACTCACCAGCGCCCTCCCCTCGGCCTGCCCCCCCCTCCCCACACCGCCCATGGATCCTGCCTGCCGGCCTCCTCGGGGCTAATCCTAACCCTAGGTCGGCCCCCAAGGGGCGCCTCCCAAGGGGCCTGGCACCGCAATGCCAGGGATTGGGGACCCCCGCCCCAGCGCTGGACTCACCCTCCGCCCCACCGCCACCCGGGCCTTTATTGGCGCCGCTGGTCATTCAGGGCGGGAGAATGTGCAGGGCACACCGAGCCCCTGGCGCATTTCGAAGGCCCCCGCGCCAAACTCTTGGGCCCCCGCTCCCACTCCTCAACGCCCTCAGCTCGGCCTGCCCCTCCGCTCGCTGCACATCCAGCAGATCGGGCTTGCAGGCCTCCTGGGGGCTAACCCTAACTCTAGGTGGGCTCCTTAGGGGCCCCTCGCGAGGGGCCTGGCGCCCCAACGCCTGGGATTGGGGACCCGAGACCCAGCGCTGGACTCACCCTCCGCCCCACCGCCACCCGGGCCGTTATTGGCGCCGCCTGTCATCAGGGCGGCAGAACGGGCAGGGCCCTCTGAGCCCCCAGCGACCTTGGAAGGCCCCAGGCGCCAAAATGTTTGGGCCCAGGCTCCTGCTCGCCAGCGCCCTCACTCCGCCCGCCCCTCCACTCGCCGCACAGCCGGCATTTTGGGCCTGCCGCCATCCTGCTTGCTAACCCTCACCCTAGGTCAGTCCCCGAGAGGCCCCTGACAAGGGGCCCGGGGATGCAACGCTGGGGATTGGGGACCCCAGTGCCCCAGGGCCGGACTAACACTGTTGCCCCTCCACCACCTGGGCCACTAGGGGCGCTGCCGCTCATTCCCGGCGGGAGAAGGGGCAGGGCCCTCCAAGCCCCCTTCCACATTCGATGGCCCCCTGCCCCAAAGCGCTTGGGCCCACGTTCCCACTAGTCAGCGCCCCCACCTCAACCCGCCCCTCCGCTCGAAACACAGCAGCCGGATCGGACCTGCCGGCCTCCTGGGGGCTAACCCTAACCCTAGGTCGGTTCCCGAGGGGCCCCTCCCAAGGGGCCTTGCGCCGCCATGCCCGGGATCCCGGACGTCCTAGCCCCAGGGCCGGACTCACCCTGCAGCCACCCGCCACCCGGGCCGCTAGGAGCGCCGCCGGTCATTCAGGCGGGAGAAGGGGCAGGGTCCTACAAGCCCCTGACGACCTTCGAAGGCCGCCCCAGCGCCAAAACCTGTGGGCCCACGGTCCCGCTCGCCAGCTCCCTCCCCTGGCCCGCCGCAATGCGCGCTACACAGCCAGGGGATTGGGCCTGATGGCCTCCTGGGGGCTAAGCCTAACCCAAGGTGGGTCCCCCAGGGGCCCATCCGAAGGTGCTTGGCGCCCCAACGCCAGGGATTGGGGACCCGAGACCCAGTGCCGGATTCACCCTGCAGCCCCCCACCCCTGGGCCGCTAGGGGGCCCGCCGGTTATTCAGGGGGGGAGACAGGGCAGGGCCCTCTGAGCCCCCCGCGACCTTTGAAGGCCCCCGCGCCAAAATGTTTGGGCCCAGGCTTCTGCTCGCCAGGGCCCTCACTCCGCCCGCCCCTCCACTCACAGCACAGGCGGCATTTCGGGCCTGCCGGCATCCTGCTTGCTAACCCTAACCCTAGGTCAGTCCCCGAGAGGCCCATAACAAGGGGCCTGGGGCTGCAACGCTGGGGATTGGGGACCCCTGAGACCCAGGGCCAAACTAACACTGCTGTCCCTCCACCACCTGGGCCACTAGGGGCGCTGCCGCTCATTCAGGGCAGGAGAACACACAGGGCCCTCCCAGCCCCCCCCCCCGACCCTCGATGCACCCGCTCCCCAAAGCGCTTGGGCCCACGCTCCCACTAGTCAGCGCCCTCACCTCAACCCGCCCCTCCGCTCGAAACACAGCAGGCGGATCGGACCTGCCATACTCCTGGAGGCTAATCCTAAACCTAGGTCGGTCCCCGAAGGGCCCATCCAAGGGGCTTGGCGCCCCAACGCTGGGGATTGGGAACCTCCGAACCCCAGAGCTGGACTCACCCTGCAGCCCCCCGCCACCCGGGCCGCTAGGGGCGCCGCCAGTCATTCAGGCTCGAGAACGGGTAGGGCCCTCCGAGCCCCTGGCGAGCTTCGAAGGCCGCCTGCGACAA
>NW_026622937.1:0-31577 GCF_023065955.2 Ursus arctos | reverse complement strand
GGCAAGCCCGACCTGCTGGATGTGCGGCGAGCAGAGGGGTAGGCCGAGCTGAGGGTGCTGAGGAGAGGGAGCGTGGGCCCAACCGTTTTGGCGCGGGGGCCTTCGAAGGTCATCAGGGGCTAGGTGGGCCCTGCTCCTTCTCCCGCCTGAATGATCGGCGGCGCCCCTAGCGGCCAGAGTGGCGGGGGGGCTGCAGGGTGATTCCAGCGCTGGGGTTCAGTGGTTCCCAATCCCCGGCGTTGGGTCGCCAAGCCCCTTGGGAGGGGCCCCTCGGGGTCCCACCTAGGGTTTGTGTTAGCCCCCAGGAGGCCTTCAGGCCCAATCCCCTGGCTGTGAGGCTCGCGGTGGGGCGGGTCGAGGGGAGGGAGCTGGCAAGCGGGACCCCGGGCCCACAGGTTTTGGCGCGGGGGCCTTCGAAGGAGGTCCGGGGCTCGGAGGGCCCTGCCCCTTCTCCCGCCTGAATGACCGGCGGTGCCCCTAGCAGCCCGGGTGCCAGGGGGCTGCAGGGTGAGTCCGCCCCTGGGGCTAAGACGGCCAGGATCCCCGGCGTGGCTGCGCAAGGCCCCTTGGGAGGGGCCCCTCGGGGACCGCCCTAGGGTTAAGGTTACCCCCAGGTGGCCGGCAGGTCCGATCCGCCTGCTGTCTTTCGAGCGGAGGGGCCGCTTGAGGTGAGGGCGCTGACTGGTGGGAACGTGGGCCTAAGCGCTTTGGGGCGGGGGGCCATCGAAGGTCGGCGGGGGCTCAGAGGGCCCAGCCCCTTCTCCAGCCCTGAATGAGCGGCAGCGCCCCTAGTGCCCAGGTGGTGGAGGGGCAGCAGTGTTAGTCTTGCCCTGGGGCTGGGGGTCCCCAATGCCTGGAGTTGCGGTGGCAGGCCCCTTGGGAGGGGCCCCCCGGGGGCCCACCTGGGCTTAGGGTTAGCCCCCAGGACGCCGGCAGGCAGGATCCACCGGCGGTGTGGCGAGCGGGGGGGTGGGGCCGAGGGGAGGGCGCTGGAGAGAGGGAGCCTGGGCCCAAGTGTTTTGGCGCACGGGGCCTTCGAAGCTAGCCGGGGACTCGGAGGGCCCTACCCGTTCTCCAGCCCTGAATGGCCGGTGGCGCCCCTACGGCCCAGGTGGCGGTGGGCTGCAGGGTGAGTCCAGTCCTGGGGTTCGGAGGTTCCCAATCCCCGGCGTTAGGGCGCCAGGCCCCATGGATGGGGCCCCTCAGGAGGCCACCTAGAGCTCGGGTTAGCCCCCAGGAGTCCGGCAAGCCCGATCTGCTGGATGTGCAGCGAGCGGAGGGGCAGGCCGAGCTGAGGGCGCTGAGGAGTGGGAACGGGGGCCCAAGCGCTTCGGGGCAGGGGGCCATCGAAGGTCCGCGGGGGCTTGGAGGGCCCTGCCCCTTCTCCACCCCTGAATGAGAGACAGCGCCCCTAGTGGCCCAGGTGGTGGACGGCAGCAGTGTTAGTCTGGCCCTGGGGCTCGGGGGTCCCCAATCCCCAGCGTTGCAGCCCCAGGCCCCTTGTGAGGGGCCTCTCGGGGACTGACCTAGGGTTAGGGTTAGCAAGAAGGATGCCGGCAGGCCCGAAATGCCCGCTGTGCAGCGAGTGGAGGGGCGGGCAGAGTGAGGGCGCTGGCGAGCTGGAGCCTGGGCCCAGAACATGTTGGAGCGGGGGGGTGGGGTGGGGGTGGGGGCTTCGAAGGTTGCCTGGGGCACAGACGGCCCTGCCCGTTCTCCCGCCCTGAATGACAGGCGGGCCCCCTAGCGGCCCAGGTGGCGGGGGGCTGCAGGGTGAGTCCGGCGCTGGGTCTCGGGTCCCCAATCTCCGGCGTTGAGGCGCCAGGCCCCTTGGGTGGGGCCCCTCAGGAGCCCACCTAGAGTTAGTGTTAGCCCCCGGGAGGCCGGCAAGCCCGACCTGCTGGATGTGCGGCGAGCAGATGGGTAGGCCGAGCTGAGGGTGCTGAGGAGAGGGAGCGTGGGCCCAACCGTTTTGGCGCGGGGGCCCTTCGAAGGTCATCAGGGGCTAGGTGGGCCCTGCTCCTTCTCCCGCCTGAATGATCGGCGGCGCCCCTAGCGGCCAGAGTGGCGGGGGGCTGCAGGGTGATTCCAGCGCTGGGGTTCAGTGGTTCCCAATCCCCGGCGTTGGGTCGCCAAGCCCCTTGGGAGGGGCCCCTCGGGGTCCCACCTAGGGTTTGTGTTAGCCCCCAGGAGGCCTTCAGGCCCAATCCCCTGGCTGTGTGGCTCGCGGTGGGGCGGGTCGAGGGGAGGGAGCTGGCAAGTGGGACCCCGGACCCACAGGTTCTGGCGCGGGGGTCTTCGAAGGAGGTCGGGGGGCTCGGAGGGCCCTGGCCCTTCTCCCGCCTGAATGACCGTGGTGCCCCTAGCAGCCCGGGTGCCAGGGGGCTGCAGGGTGAGTCCGGCCCTGGGGCTAAGACGTCCAGGATCCCAGGCGTGGCTGCGCAAGGCCCCTTGGGAGGGGCCCCTCGGGGACCGCCCTAGGGTTAAGGTTACCCCAGGTGGCCGGCAGGTCCGATCCGCCTGCTGTCTTTCGAGCGGAGGGGCCGCTTGAGGTGAGGGCGCTGACTGGTGGGAACGTGGGCCTAAGCGCTTTGGGGCGGGGGGCCATCGAAGGTCGGCGGGGGCTCAGAGGGCCCTGCCCCTTCTCCAGCCCTGAATGAGCGGCAGCGCCCCTAGTGCCCAGGTGGTGGAGGGGCAGCAGTGTTAGTCTTGCCCTGGGGCTGGGGGTCCCCAATGCCTGGAGTTGCGGTGGCAGGCCCCTTGGGAGGGGCCCCCCGGGGGCCCACCTGGGCTTAGGGTTAGCCCCCAGGACGTCGGCAGGCAGGATCCACCGGCGGTGTGGCGAGCGGGGGGGTGGGGCCGAGGGGAGGGCGCTGGAGAGAGGGAGCGTGGGCCCAAGTGTTTTGGCGCACGGGGCCTTCGAAGCTAGCCGGGGACTCGGAGGGCCCTACCCGTTCTCCAGCCCTGAATGGCCGGTGGCGCCCCTACGGCCCAGGTGGCGGTGGGCTGCAGGGTGAGTCCAGTCCTGGGGTTCGGAGGTTCCCAATCCCCGGCGTTAGGGCGCCAGGCCCATGGATGGGGCCCCTCAGGAGGCCACCTAGAGCTCGGGGTAGCCCCCAGGAGTCCGGCAAGCCCGATCTGCTGGATGTGCAGCGAGCGGAGGGGCAGGCCGAGCTGAGGGCGCTGAGGAGTGGGAACGGGGGCCCAAGCGCTTCGGGGCAGGGGGCCATCGAAGGTCCGCGGGGGCTTGGAGGGCCCTGCCCCTTCTCCAGCCCTGAATGAGAGACAGCGCCCCTAGTGGCCCAGGTGGTGGACGGCAGCAGTGTTAGTCTGGCCCTGGGGCTCGGGGGTCCCCAATCCCCAGCGTTGCAGCCCCAGGCCCCTTGTGAGGGGCCTCTCGGGGACTGACCTAGGGTTAGGGTTAGCAAGAAGGATGCCGGCAGGCCCGAAATGCCCGCTGTGCAGCGAGTGGAGGGGCGGGCGGAGTGAGGGCGCTGGCGAGCTGGAGCCTGGGCCCAGAACATTTTGGAGCGGGGGGGGGGGTGGGGGCTTCGAAGGTTGCCTGGGGCACAGACGGCCCTGCCCGTTCTCCCGCCCTGAAAGACAGGCGGGCCCCCTAGCGGCCCAGGTGGCGGGGGGCTGCAGGGTGAGTCCGGCGCTGGGTCTCGGGTCCCCAATCTCCGGCGTTGAGGCGCCAGGCCCCTTGGGTGGGGCCCCTCAGGAGCCCACCTAGAGTTAGTGTTAGCCCCCGGGAGGCCGGCAAGCCCGACCTGCTGGATGTGCGGCGAGCAGAGGGGTAGGCCGAGCTGAGGGTGCTGAGGAGAGGGAGCGTGGGCCCAACCGTTTTGGCGCGGGGGCCTTCGAAGGTCATCAGGGGCTAGGTGGGCCCTGCTCCTTCTCCCGCCTGAATGATCGGCGGCGCCCCTAGCGGCCAGAGTGGCGGGGGGCTGCAGGGTGATTCCAGCGCTGGGGTTCAGTGGTTCCCAATCCCCGGCGTTGGGTCGCCAAGCCCCTTGGGAGGGGCCCCTCGGGGTCCCACCTAGGGTTTGTGTTAGCCCCCAGGAGGCCTTCAGGCCCAATCCCCTGGCTGTGTGGCTCGCGGTGGGGCGGGTCGAGGGGAGGGAGCTGGCAAGTGGGACCCCGGACCCACAGGTTCTGGCGCGGGGGTCTTCGAAGGAGGTCGGGGGCTCGGAGGGCCCTGGCCCTTCTCCCGCCTGAATGACCGTCGGTTGCCCCTAGCAGCCCGGGTGCCAGGGGGCTGCAGGGTGAGTCCGGCCCTGGGGCTAAGACGTCCAGGATCCCAGGCGTGGCTGCACAAGGCCCCTTGGGAGGGGCCCCTCGGGGACCGCCCTAGGGTTAAGGTTACCCCCAGGTGGCCGGCAGGTCCGATCCGCCTGCTGTCTTTCGAGCGGAGGGGCCGCTTGAGGTGAGGGCGCTGACTGGTGGGAACGTGGGCCTAAGCGCTTTGGGGCGGGGGGCCATCGAAGGTCGGCGGGGGCTCAGAGGGCCCTGCCCCTTCTCCAGCCCTGAATGAGCGGCAGCGCCCCTAGTGCCCAGGTGGTGGAGGGGCAGCAGTGTTAGTCTTGCCCTGGGGCTGGGGGTCCCCAATGCCTGGAGTTGCGGTGGCAGGCCCCTTGGGAGGGGCCCCCCGGGGGCCCACCTGGGCTTAGGGTTAGCCCCCAGGACGCCGGCAGGCAGGATCCACCGGCGGTGTGGCGAGCGGGGGGGTGGGGCCGATGGGCGGGCGCTGGAGAGAGGGAGCGTGGGCCCAAGTGTTTTGGCGCACGGGGGCCTTCGAAGCTAGCCGGGGACTCGGAGGGCCCTACCCGTTCTCCAGCCCTGAATGGCCGGTGGCGCCCCTACGGCCCAGGTGGCGGTGGGCTGCAGGGTGAGTCCAGTCCTGGGGTTCGGAGGTTCCCAATCCCCGGGGCGCCAGGCCCCATGGATGGGGCCCCTCAGGAGGCCACCTAGAGCTCGGGGTAGCCCCCAGGAGTCCGGCAAGCCCGATCTGCTGGATGTGCAGCGAGCGGAGGGGCAGGCCGAGCTGAGGGCGCTGAGGAGTGGGAACGGGGGCCCAAGCGCTTCGGGGCAGGGGGCCATCGAAGGTCCGCGGGGGCTTGGAGGGCCCTGCCCCTTCTCCAGCCCTGAATGAGAGACAGCGCCCCTAGTGGCCCAGGTGTTGGACGGCAGCAGTGTTAGTCTGGCCCTGGGGCTCGGGGGTCCCCAATCCCCAGCGTTGCAGCCCCAGGCCCCTTGTGAGGGGCCTCTCGGGGACTGACCTAGGGTTAGGGTTAGCAAGAAGGATGCCGGCAGGCCCGAAATGCCCGCTGTGCAGCGAGTGGAGGGGCGGGCGGAGTGAGGGCGCTGGCGAGCTGGAGCCTGGGCCCAGAACATTTTGGAGCGGGGGGGGGGGGGGCTTCGAAGGTTGCCTGGGGCACAGACGGCCCTGCCCGTTCTCCCGCCCTGAAAGACAGGCGGGCCCCCTAGCGGCCCAGGTGGCGGGGGGCTGCAGGGTGAGTCCGGCGCTGGGTCTCGGGTCCCCAATCTCCGGCGTTGAGGCGCCAGGCCCCTTGGGTGGGGCCCCTCAGGAGCCCACCTAGAGTTAGTGTTAGCCCCCCGGGAGGCCGGCAAGCCCGACCTGCTGGATGTGCGGCGAGCAGAGGGGTAGGCCGAGCTGAGGGTGCTGAGGAGAGGGAGCGTGGGCCCAACCGTTTTGGCACGGGGGCCTTCGAAGGTCATCAGGGGCTAGGTGGGCCCTGCTCCATCTCCCGCCTGAATGATCGGCGGCGCCCCTAGCGGCCAGAGTGGCGGGGGGCTGCAGGGTGATTCCAGCTGGCTGGGGGGGGGTGGGTCAGTGGTTCCCAATCCCCGGCGTTGGGTCGCCAAGCCCCTTGGGAGGGGCCCCTCGGGGTCCCACCTAGGGTTCGTGTTAGCCCCCAGGAGGCCTTCAGGCCCAATCCCTGGCTGTGTGGCTCGCGGTGGGGCGTGTCGAGGGGAGGGAGCTGGCAAGCGGGACCCCGGGCCCACAGGTTTTGGCGCGGGGGCCTTCGAAGGAGGTCGGGGGCTAGGAGGGCCCTGCCCCTTCTCCCGCCTGAATGACCGGCGGTGCCCCTAGCAGCCCGGGTGCCAGGGGGCTGCAGGGTGAGTCCGCCCCTGGGGCTAAGACGGCCAGGATCCCCGGCGTGGCTGCGCAAGGCCCCTTGGGAGGGGCCCCTCGGCGACCGCCCTAGGGTTAAGGTTACCCCCAGGTGGCCGGCAGGTCCGATCCGCCTGCTGTCTTTCGAGCGGAGGGGCCGCTTGAGGTGAGGGCGCTGACTGGTGGGAACGTGGGCCTAAGCGCTTTGGGGCGGGGGGCCATCGAAGGTCGGCGGGGGCTCAGAGGGCCCTGCCCCTTCTCCAGCCCTGAATGAGCGGCAGCGCCCCTAGTGCCCAGGTGGTGGAGGGGCAGCAGTGTTAGTCTTGCCCTGGGGCTGGGGGTCCCCAATGCCTGGAGTTGCGGTGGCAGGCCCCTTGGGAGGGGCCCCCGGGGGCCCACCTGGGCTTAGGGTTAGCCCCCAGGACGCCGGCAGGCAGGATCCACCGGCGGTGTGGCGAGCGGGGGGGTGGGGCCGAGGGGAGGGCGCTGGAGAGAGGGAGCGTGGGCCCAAGTGTTTTGGCGCACGGGGCCTTCGAAGCTAGCCGGGGACTCGGAGGGCCCTACCCGTTCTCCAGCCCTGAATGGCCGGTGGCGCCCCTACGGCCCAGGTGGCGGTGGGCTGCAGGGTGAGTCCAGTCCTGGGGTTCGGAGGTTCCCAATCCCCGGCGTTAGGGCGCCAGGCCCCATGGATGGGGCCCCTCAGGAGGCCACCTAGAGCTCGGGTTAGCCCCCAGGAGTCCGGCAAGCCCGATCTGCTGGATGTGCAGCGAGCGGAGGGGCAGGCCGAGCTGAGGGCGCTGAGGAGTGGGAACGTGGGCCCAAGCGCTTCGGGGCGGGGGGCCATCGAAGGTCCGCGGGGGCTTGGAGGGCCCTGCCCCTTCTCCAGCCCTGAATGAGAGACAGCGCCCCTAGTGGCCCAGGTGGTGGACGGCAGCAGTGTTAGTCTGGCCCTGGGGCTCGGGGGTCCCCAATCCCCAGCGTTGCAGCCCCAGGCCCCTTGTGAGGGGCCTCTCGGGGACTGACCTAGGGTTAGGGTTAGCAAGAAGGATGCCGGCAGGCCCGAAATGCCCGCTGTGCAGCGAGTGGAGGGGCGGGCAGAGTGAGGGCGGCTGGCGAGCTGGAGCCTGGGCCCAGAACATTTTGGAGCGGGGGGGGGGGGGGGGTGGGGGCTTCGAAGGTTGCCTGGGGCACAGACGGCCCTGCCCGTTCTCCCGCCCTGAAAGACAGGCGGGCCCCCTAGCGGCCCAGGTGGCGGGGGGCTGCAGGGTGAGTCCGGCGCTGGGTCTCGGGTCCCCAATCTCCGGCGTTGAGGCGCCAGAGCCCCTTGGGTGGGGCCCCTCAGGAGCCCACCTAGAGTTAGTGTTAGCCCCCGGGAGGCCGGCAAGCCCGACCTGCTGGATGTGCGGCGAGCAGAGGGGTAGGCCGAGCTGAGGGTGCTGAGGAGAGGGAGCGTGGGCCCAACCGTTTTGGCGCGGGGGCCTTCGAAGGTCATCAGGGGCTAGGTGGGCCCTGCTCCTTCTCCCGCCTGAATGATCGGCGGCGCCCCTAGCGGCCAGAGTGGCGGGGGGCTGCAGGGTGATTCCAGCGCTGGGGTTCAGTGGTTCCCAATCCCCGGCGTTGGGTCGCCAAGCCCCTTGGGAGGGGCCCCTCGGGGTCCCACCTAGGGTTTGTGTTAGCCCCCAGGAGGCGTTCAGGCCCAATCCCCTGGCTGTGAGGCTCGCGGTGGGGCGGGTCGAGGGGAGGGAGCTGGCAAGCGGGACCCCGGGCCCACAGGTTTTGGCGCGGGGGCCTTCGAAGGAGGTCCGGGGCTCGGAGGGCCCTGCCCCTTCTCCCGCCTGAATGACCGGCGGTGCCCCTAGCAGCCCGGGTGCCAGGGGGCTGCAGGGTGAGTCCGCCCCTGGGGCTAAGACGGCCAGGATCCCCGGCGTGGCTGTGCAAGGCCCCTTGGGAGGGGCCCCTCGGGGACCGCCCTAGGGTTAAGGTTACCCCCAGGTGGCCGGCAGGTCCGATCCGCCTGCTGTCTTTCGAGCGGAGGGGCCGCTTGAGGTGAGGGCGCTGACTGGTGGGAACGTGGGCCTAAGCGCTTTGGGGCGGGGGCCATCGAAGGTCGGCGGGGGCTCAGAGGGCCCCTGCCCCTTCTCCAGCCCTGAATGAGCGGCAGCGCCCCTAGTGCCCAGGTGGTGGAGGGGCAGCAGTGTTAGTCTTGCCCTGGGGCTGGGGGTCCCCAATGCCTGGAGTTGCGGTGGCAGGCCCCTTGGGAGGGGCCCCCCGGGGGCCCACCTGGGCTTAGGGTTAGCCCCCAGGACGCCGGCAGGCAGGATCCACCGGCGGTGTGGCGAGCGGGGGGGTGGGGCCGATGGGCGGGCGCTGGAGAGAGGGAGCGTGGGCCCAAGTGTTTTGGCGCACGGGGCCTTCGAAGCTAGCCGGGGACTCGGAGGGCCCTACCCGTTCTCCAGCCCTGAATGGCCGGTGGCGCCCCTACGGCCCAGGTGGCGGTGGGCTGCAGGGTGAGTCCAGTCCTGGGGTTCGGAGGTTCCCAATCCCCGGCGTTAGGGCGCCAGGCCCCATGGATGGGGCCCCTCAGGAGGCCACCTAGAGCTCGGGGTAGCCCCCAGGAGTCCGGCAAGCCCGATCTGCTGGATGTGCAGCGAGCGGAGGGGCAGGCCGAGCTGAGGGCGCTGAGGAGTGGGAACGGGGGCCCAAGCGCTTCGGGGCAGGGGGCCATCGAAGGTCCGCGGGGGCTTGGAGGGCCCTGCCCCTTCTCCAGCCCTGAATGAGAGACAGCGCCCCTAGTGGCCCAGGTGGTGGACGGCAGCAGTGTTAGTCTGGCCCTGGGGCTCGGGGGTCCCCAATCCCCAGCGTTGCAGCCCCAGGCCCCTTGTGAGGGGCCTCTCGGGGACTGACCTAGGGTTAGGGTTAGCAAGAAGGATGCCGGCAGGCCCGAAATGCCCGCTGTGCAGCGAGTGGAGGGGCGGGCGGAGTGAGGGCGCTGGCGAGCTGGAGCCTGGGCCCAGAACATTTTGGAGCGGGGGGGGGGGGGGGGGGGCTTCGAAGTTTGCCTGGGGCACAGACGGCCCTGCCCTTTCTCCCGCCCTGAAAGACAGGCGGGCCCCCTAGCGGCCCAGGTGGCGGGGGGCTGCAGGGTGAGTCCGGCGCTGGGTCTCGGGTCCCCAATCTCCGGCGTTGAGGCGCCAGGCCCCTTGGGTGGGGCCCCTCAGGAGCCCACCTAGAGTTAGTGTTAGCCCCCGGGAGGCCGGCAAGCCCGACCTGCTGGATGTGCGGCGAGCAGAGGGGTAGGCCGAGCTGAGGGTGCTGAGGAGAGGGAGCGTGGGCCCAACCGTTTTGGCACGGGGGCCTTCGAAGGTCATCAGGGGCTAGGTGGGCCCTGCTCCATCTCCCGCCTGAATGATCGGCGGCGCCCCTAGCGGCCAGAGTGGCGGGGGGGCTGCAGGGTGATTCCAGCGCTGGGGTTCAGTGGTTCCCAATCCCGGCGTTGGGTCGCCAAGCCCCTTGGGAGGGGCCCCTCGGGGTCCCACCTAGGGTTCGTGTTAGCCCCCAGGAGGCCTTCAGGCCCAATCCCCTGGCTGTGTGGCTCGCGGTGGGGCGTGTCGAGGGGAGGGAGCTGGCAAGCGGGACCCCGGGCCCACAGGTTTTGCGCGGGGGCCTTCGAAGGAGGTCGGGGGCTAGGAGGGCCCTGCCCCTTCTCCCGCCTGAATGACCGGCGGGTGCCCCTAGCAGCCCGGGTGCCAGGGGGCTGCAGGGTGAGTCCGCCCCTGGGGCTAAGACGGCCAGGATCCCCGGCGTGGCTGCGCAAGGCCCCTTGGGAGGGGCCCCTCGGGGACCGCCCTAGGGTTAAGGTTACCCCTAGGTGGCCGGCAGGTCCGATCCGCCTGCTGTCTTTCGAGCGGAGGGGCCGCTTGAGGTGAGGGCGCTGACTGGTGGGAACGTGGGCCTAAGCGCTTTGGGGCGGGGGGCCATCGAAGGTCGGCGGGGGCTCAGAGGGCCCTGCCCCTTCTCCAGCCCTGAATGAGCGGCAGCGCCCCTAGTGCCCAGGTGGTGGAGGGGCAGCAGTGTTAGTCTTGCCCTGGGGCTGGGGGTCCCCAATGCCTGGAGTTGCGGTAGCAGGCCCCTTGGGAGGGGCCCCCGGGGGCCCACCTGGGCTTAGGGTTAGCCCCCAGGACGCCGGCAGGCAGGATCCACGGCGGTGTGGCGAGCGGGGGGGTGGGGCCGAGGGGAGGGCGCTGGAGAGAGGGAGCCTGGGCCCAAGTGTTTTGGCGCACGGGGCCTTCGAAGCTAGCCGGGGACTCGGAGGGCCCTACCCGTTCTCCAGCCCTGAATGGCCGGTGGCGCCCCTACGGCCCAGGTGGCGGTGGGCTTGCAGGGTGAGTCCAGTCCTGGGGTTCGGAGGTTCCCAATCCCCGGCGTTAGGGCGCCAGGCCCCATGGATGGGGCCCCTCAGGAGGCCACCTAGAGCTCGGGTTAGCCCCCAGGAGTCCGGCAAGCCCGATCTGCTGGATGTGCAGCGAGCGGAGGGGCAGGCCGAGCTGAGGGCGCTGAGGAGTGGGAACGGGGGCCCAAGCGCTTCGGGGCGGGGGGGGCCATCGAAGGTCCGCGGGGGCTTGGAGGGCCCTGCCCCTTCTCCAGCCCTGAATGAGAGACAGCGCCCCTAGTGGCCCAGGTGGTGGACGGCAGCAGTGTTAGTCTGGCCCTGGGGCTCGGGGGTCCCCAATCCCCAGCGTTGCAGCCCCAGGCCCCTTGTGAGGGGCCTCTCGGGGACTGACCTAGGGTTAGGGTTAGCAAGAAGGATGCCGGCAGGCCCGAAATGCCCGCTGTGCAGCGAGTGGAGGGGCGGGCAGAGTGAGGGCGCTGGCGAGCTGGAGCCTGGGCCCAGAACATTTTGGAGCGGGGGGGGGGGGGGGGTGGGGGCTTCGAAGGTTGCCTGGGGCACAGACGGCCCTGCCCGTTCTCCCGCCCTGAAAGACAGGCGGGCCCCCTAGCGGCCCAGGTGGCGGGGGGCTGCAGGGTGAGTCCGGCGCTGGGTCTCGGGTCCCCAATCTCCGGCGTTGAGGCGCCAGGCCCCTTGGGTGGGGCCCCTCAGGAGCCCACCTAGAGTTAGTGTTAGCCCCCGGGAGGCCGGCAAGCCCGACCTGCTGGATGTGCGGCGAGCAGAGGGGTAGGCCGAGCTGAGGGTGCTGAGGAGAGGGAGCGTGGGCCCAACCGTTTTGGCGCGGGGGCCTTCGAAGGTCATCAGGGGCTAGGTGGGCCCTGCTCCTTCTCCCGCCTGAATGATCGGCGGCGCCCCTAGCGGCCAGAGTGGCGGGGGGCTGCAGGGTGATTCCAGCGCTGGGGTTCAGTGGTTCCCAATCCCCGGCGTTGGGTCACCAAGCCCCTTGGGAGGGGCCCCTCGGGGTCCCACCTAGGGTTTGTGTTAGCCCCCAGGAGGCCTTCAGCCCAATCCCCTGGCTGTGAGGCTCGCGGTGGGGCGGGTCGAGGGGAGGGAGCTGGCAAGCGGGACCCCGGGCCCACAGGTTTTGGCGCGGGGGCCTTCGAAGGAGGTCCGGGGCTCGGAGGGCCCCTGCCCCTTCTCCCGCCTGAATGACCGGCGGTGCCCCTAGCAGCCCGGGTGCCAGGGGGCTGCAGGGTGAGTCCGCCCCTGGGGCTAAGACGGCCAGGATCCCCGGCGTGGCTGTGCAAGGCCCCTTGGGAGGGGCCCCTCGGGGACCGCCCTAGGGTTAAGGTTACCCCCAGGTGGCCGGCAGGTCCGATCCGCCTGCTGTCTTTCGAGCGGAGGGGGCCGCTTGAGGTGAGGGCGCTGACTGGTGGGAACGTGGGCCTAAGCGCTTTGGGGCGGGGGGCCATCGAAGGTCGGCGGGGGGCTCAGAGGGCCCTGCCCCTTCTCCAGCCCTGAATGAGCGGCAGCGCCCCTAGTGCCCAGGTGGTGGAGGGGCAGCAGTGTTAGTCTTGCCCTGGGGCTGGGGGTCCCCAATGCCTGGAGTTGCGGTGGCAGGCCCCTTGGGAGGGGCCCCCCGGGGGCCCACCTGGGCTTAGGGTTAGCCCCCAGGACGCCGGCAGGCAGGATCCACCGGCGGTGTGGCGAGCGGGGGGGTGGGGCCGATGGGCGGGCGCTGGAGAGAGGGAGCGTGGGCCCAAGTGTTTTGGCGCACGGGGCCTTCGAAGCTAGCCGGGGACTCGGAGGGCCCTACCCGTTCTCCAGCCCTGAATGGCCGGTGGCGCCCCTACGGCCCAGGTGGCGGTGGGCTGCAGGGTGAGTCCAGTCCTGGGGTTCGGAGGTTCCCAATCCCCGGCGTTAGGGCGCCAGGCCCCATGGATGGGGCCCCTCAGGAGGCCACCTAGAGCTCGGGGTAGCCCCCAGGAGTCCGGCAAGCCGATCTGCTGGATGTGCAGCGAGCGGAGGGGCAGGCCGAGCTGAGGGCGCTGAGGAGTGGGAACGGGGGCCCAAGCGCTTCGGGGCAGGGGGCCATCGAAGGTCCGCGGGGGCTTGGAGGGCCCTGCCCCTTCTCCAGCCCTGAATGAGAGACAGCGCCCCTAGTGGCCCAGGTGGTGGACGGCAGCAGTGTTAGTCTGGCCCTGGGGCTCGGGGGTCCCCAATCCCCAGCGTTGCAGCCCCAGGCCCCTTGTGAGGGGCCTCTCGGGGACTGACCTAGGGTTAGGGTTAGCAAGAAGGATGCCGGCAGGCCCGAAATGCCCGCTGTGCAGCGAGTGGAGGGGCGGGCGGAGTGAGGGCGCTGGCGAGCTGGAGCCTGGGCCCAGAACATTTTGGAGCGGGGGGGGGGGGGGGGGCTTCGAAGTTTGCCTGGGGCACAGACGGCCCTGCCCGTTCTCCCGCCCTGAAAGACAGGCGGGCCCCCTAGCGGCCCAGGTGGCGGGGGGCTGCAGGGTGAGTCCGGCGCTGGGTCTCGGGTCCCCAATCTCCGGCGTTGAGGCGCCAGGCCCCTTGGGTGGGGCCCCTCAGGAGCCCACCTAGAGTTAGTGTTAGCCCCCGGGAGGCCGGCAAGCCCGACCTGCTGGATGTGCGGCGAGCAGAGGGGTAGGCCGAGCTGAGGGTGCTGAGGAGAGGGAGCGTGGGCCCAACCGTTTTGGCACGGGGGCCTTCGAAGGTCATCAGGGGCTAGGTGGGCCCTGCTCCATCTCCCGCCTGAATGATCGGCGGCGCCCCTAGCGGCCAGAGTGGGCTGCAGGGTGATTCCAGCGCTGGGGTTCAGTGGTTCCCAATCCCCGGCGTTGGGTCGCCAAGCCCCTTGGGAGGGGCCCCTCGGGGTCCCACCTAGGGTTCGTGTTAGCCCCCAGGAGGCCTTCAGGCCCAATCCCCTGGCTGTGTGGCTCGCGGTGGGGCGTGTCGAGGGGAGGGAGCTGGCAAGCGGGACCCCGGGCCCACAGGTTTTGGCGCGGGGGCCTTCGAAGGAGGTCGGGGGCTAGGAGGGCCCTGCCCCTTCTCCCGCCTGAATGACCGGCGGTGCCCCTAGCAGCCCGGGTGCCAGGGGGCTGCAGGGTGAGTCCGCCCCTGGGGCTAAGACGGCCAGGATCCCCGGCGTGGCTGCGCAAGGCCCCTTGGGAGGGGCCCCTCGGGGACCGCCCTAGGGTTAAGGTTACCCCTAGGTGGCCGGCAGGTCCGATCCGCCTGCTGTCTTTCGAGCGGAGGGGCCGCTTGAGGTGAGGGCGCTGACTGGTGGGAACGTGGGCCTAAGCGCTTTGGGGCGGGGGGCCATCGAAGGTCGGCGGGGGGCTCAGAGGGCCCTGCCCCTTCTCCAGCCCTGAATGAGCGGCAGCGCCCCTAGTGCCCAGGTGGTGGAGGGGCAGCAGTGTTAGTCTTGCCCTGGGGCTGGGGGTCCCCAATGCCTGGAGTTGCGGTGGCAGGCCCCTTGGGAGGGGCCCCCGGGGGCCCACCTGGGCTTAGGGTTAGCCCCCAGGACGCCGGCAGGCAGGATCCACCGGCGGTGTGGCGAGCGGGGGGGTGGGGCCGAGGGGGAGGGCGCTGGAGAGAGGGAGCCTGGGCCCAAGTGTTTTTGGCGCACGGGGCCTTCGAAGCTAGCCGGGGACTCGGAGGGCCCTACCCGTTCTCCAGCCCTGAATGGCCGGTGGCGCCCCTACGGCCCAGGTGGCGGTGGGCTGCAGGGTGAGTCCAGTCCTGGGGTTCGGAGGTTCCCAATCCCCGGCGTTAGGGCGCCAGGCCCCATGGATGGGGCCCCTCAGGAGGCCACCTAGAGCTCGGGGTAGCCCCCAGGAGTCCGGCAAGCCCGATCTGCTGGATGTGCAGCGAGCGGAGGGGCAGGCCGAGCTGAGGGCGCTGAGGAGTGGGAACGGGGGGCCCAAGCGCTTCGGGGCGGGGGGGCCATCGAAGGTCCGCGGGGGCTTGGAGGGCCCTGCCCCTTCTCCAGCCCTGAATGAGAGACAGCGCCCCTAGTGGCCCAGGTGGTGGACGGCAGCAGTGTTAGTCTGGCCCTGGGGCTCGGGGGTCCCCAATCCCCAGCGTTGCAGCCCCAGGCCCCTTGTGAGGGGCCTCTCGGGGACTGACCTAGGGTTAGGGTTAGCAAGAAGGATGCCGGCAGGCCCGAAATGCCCGCTGTGCAGCGAGTGGAGGGGCGGGCAGAGTGAGGGCGCTGGCGAGCTGGAGCCTGGGCCCAGAACATTTTGGAGCGGGGGGGGGGGGGGGGGTGGGGGCTTCGAAGGTTGCCTGGGGCACAGACGGCCCTGCCCGTTCTCCCGCCCTGAAAGACAGGCGGGCCCCCTAGCAGCCCAGGTGGCGGGGGGCTGCAGGGTGAGTCCGGCGCTGGGTCTCGGGTCCCCAATCTCCGGCGTTGAGGCGCCAGGCCCCTTGGGTGGGGCCCCTCAGGAGCCCACCTAGAGTTAGTGTTAGCCCCCGGGAGGCCGGCAAGCCCGACCTGCTGGATGTGCGGCGAGCAGAGGGGTAGGCCGAGCTGAGGGTGCTGAGGAGAGGGAGCGTGGGCCCAACCGTTTTGGCGCGGGGGCCTTCGAAGGTCATCAGGGGCTAGGTGGGCCCTGCTCCATCTCCCGCCTGAATGATCGGCGGCGCCCCTAGCGGCCAGAGTGGCGGGGGGCTGCAGGGTGATTCCAGCGCTGGGGTTCAGTGGTTCCCAATCCCCGGCGTTGGGTCGCCAAGCCCCTTGGGAGGGGCCCCTCGGGGTCCCACCTAGGGTTCGTGTTAGCCCCCAGGAGGCCTTCAGGCCCAATCCCCTGGCTGTGTGGCTCGCGGTGGGGCGTGTCGAGGGGAGGGAGCTGGCAAGCGGGACCCCGGGCCCACAGGTTTTGGCGCGGGGGCCTTCGAAGGAGGTCGGGGGCTAGGAGGGCCCTGCCCCTTCTCCTGCCTGAATGACCGGCGGTGCCCCTAGCAGCCCGGGTGCCAGGGGGCTGCAGGGTGAGTCCGCCCCTGGGGCTAAGACGGCCAGGATCCCCGGCGTGGCTGCGCAAGGCCCCTTGGGAGGGGCCCCTCGGGGACCGCCCTAGGGTTAAGGTTACCCCCAGGTGGCCGGCAGGTCCGATCCGCCTGCTGTCTTTCGAGCGGAGGGGCCGCTTGAGGTGAGGGCGCTGACTGGTGGGAACGTGGGCCTAAGCGCTTTGGGGCGGGGGGCCATCGAAGGTCGGCGGGGGCTCAGAGGGCCCTGCCCCTTCTCCAGCCCTGAATGAGCGGCAGCGCCCCTAGTGCCCAGGTGGTGGAGGGGCAGCAGTGTTAGTCTTGCCCTGGGGCTGGGGGTCCCCAATGCCTGGAGTTGCGGTGGCAGGCCCCTTGGGAGGGGCCCCCGGGGGCCCACCTGGGCTTAGGGTTAGCCCCCAGGACGTCGGCAGGCAAGATCCACCGGCGGTGTGGCGAGCGGGGGGGTGGGGCCGAGGGGAGGGCGCTGGAGAGAGGGAGCCTGGGCCCAAGTGTTTTGGCGCACGGGGCCTTCGAAGCTAGCCGGGGACTCGGAGGGCCCTACCCGTTCTCCAGCCCTGAATGGCCGGTGGCGCCCCTACGGCCCAGGTGGCGGTGGGCTGCAGGGTGAGTCCAGTCCTGGGGTTCGGAGGTTCCCAATCCCCGGCGTTAGGGCCCCAGGCCCCATGGATGGGGCCCCTCGGGAGGCCACCTAGAGCTCGGGTTAGCCCCCAGGAGTCCGGCAAGCCCGATCTGCTGGATGTGCAGCGAGCGGAGGGGCAGGCCGAGCTGAGGGCGCTGAGGAGTGGGAACGTGGGCCCAAGCGCTTCGGGGCGGGGGGCCATCGAAGGTCCGCGGGGGCTTGGAGGGCCCTGCCCCTTCTCCAGCCCTGAATGAGAGACAGCGCCCCTAGTGGCCCAGGTGGTGGACGGCAGCAGTGTTATTCTGGCCCTGGGGCTCGGGGGTCCCCAATCCCCAGCGTTGCAGCCCCAGGCCCCTTGTGAGGGGCCTCTCGGGGACTGACCTAGGGTTAGGGTTAGCAAGAAGGATGCCGGCAGGCCCGAAATGCCCGCTGTGCAGCGAGTGGAGGGGCGGGCAGAGTGAGGGCGCTGGCGAGCTGGAGCCTGGGCCCAGAACATTTTGGAGCCGGGGGGGGGGGGGGGGGGGGGCTTCGAAGGTTGCCTGGGGCACAGACGGCCCTGCCCGTTCTCCCGCCCTGAATGACAGGCGGGCCCCCTAGCGGCCCAGGTGGCGGGGGGCTGCAGGGTGAGTCCGGCGCTGGGTCTCGGGTCCCCAATCTCCGGCGTTGAGGCGCCAGGCCCCTTGGGTGGGGCCCCTCAGGAGCCCACCTAGAGTTAGTGTTAGCCCCCGGGAGGCCGGCAAGCCCGACCTGCTGGATGTGCGGCGAGCAGATGGGTAGGCCGAGCTGAGGGTGCTGAGGAGAGGGAGCGTGGGCCCAACCGTTTTGGCGCGGGGGCCTTCGAAGGTCATCAGGGGCTAGGTGGGCCCTGCTCCTTCTCCCGCCTGAATGATCGGCGGCGCCCCTAGCGGCCAGAGTGGCGGGGGGCTGCAGGGTGATTCCAGCGCTGGGGTTCAGTGGTTCCCAATCCCAGGCGTTGGGTCGCCAAGCCCCTTGGGAGGGGCCCCTCGGGGTCCCACCTAGGGTTTGTGTTAGCCCCCAGGAGGCCTTCAGGCCCAATCCCCTGGGTGTGAGGCTCGCGGTGGGGCGGGTCGAGGGGAGGGAGCTGGCAAGCGGGACCCCGGGCCCACAGGTTTTGGCACAGGGGCCTTCGAAGGAGGTCGGGGGCTCGGAGGGCCCTGCCCCTTCTCCCGCCTGAATGACCGGCGGTGCCCCTAGCAGCCCGGGTGCCAGGGGGCTGCAGGGTGAGTCCGTCCCTGGGGCTAAGACGGCCAGGATCCACGGCGTGGCTGCGCAAGGCCCCTTGGGAGGGGCCCCTCGGGGACCGCCCTAGGGTTAAGGTTACCCCCAGGTGGCCGGCAGGTCCGATCCGCCTGCTGTCTTTCGAGCGGAGGGGCCGCTTGAGGTGAGGGCGCTGACTGGTGGGAACGTGGGCCTAAGCGCTTTGGGGCGGGGGGCCATCGAAGGTCGGCGGGGGCTCAGAGGGCCCAGCCCCTTCTCCAGCCCTGAATGAGCGGCAGCGCCCCTAGTGCCCAGGTGGTGGAGGGGCAGCAGTGTTAGTCTTGCCCTGGGGCTGGGGGTCCCCAATGCCTGGAGTTGCGGTGGCAGGCCCCTTGGGAGGGGCCCCCCGGGGGCCCACCTGGGCTTAGGGTTAGCCCCCAGGACGCCGGCAGGCAGGATCCACCGGCGGTGTGGCGAGCGGGGGGGTGGGGCCGAGGGGAGGGCGCTGGAGAGAGGGAGCCTGGGCCCAAGTGTTTTGGCGCACGGGGCCTTCGAAGCTAGCCGGGGACTCGGAGGGCCCTACCCGTTCTCCAGCCCTGAATGGCCGGTGGCGCCCCTACGGCCCAGGTGGCGGTGGGCTGCAGGGTGAGTCCAGTCCTGGGGTTCGGAGGTTCCCAATCCCCGGCGTTAGGGCGCCAGGCCCCATGGATGGGGCCCCTCAGGAGGCCACCTAGAGCTCGGGTTAGCCCCCAGGAGTCCGGCAAGCCCGATCTGCTGGATGTGCAGCGAGCGGAGGGGCAGGCCGAGCTGAGGGCGCTGAGGAGTGGGAACGGGGGCCCAAGCGCTTCGGGGCAGGGGGCCATCGAAGGTCCGCGGGGGCTTGGAGGGCCCTGCCCCTGCTCCAGCCCTGAATGGGAGACAGCGCCCCTAGTGGCCCAGGTGGTGGACGGCAGCAGTGTTATTCTGGCCCTGGGGCTCGGGGGTCCCCAATCCCCAGCGTTGCAGCCCCAGGCCCCTTGTGAGGGGCCTCTCGGGGACTGACCTAGGGTTAGGGTTAGCAAGAAGGATGCCGGCAGGCCCGAAATGCCCGCTGTGCAGCGAGTGGAGGGGCGGGCAGAGTGAGGGCGCTGGCGAGCTGGAGCCTGGGCCCAGAACATGTTGGAGCGGGGGGGTGGGGTGGGGGTGGGGGCTTCGAAGGTTGCCTGGGGCACAGACGGCCCTGCCCGTTCTCCCGCCCTGAATGACAGGCGGGCCCCCTAGCGGCCCAGGTGGCGGGGGGCTGCAGGGTGAGTCCGGCGCTGGGTCTCGGGTCCCCAATCTCCGGCGTTGAGGCGCCAGGCCCCTTGGGTGGGGCCCCTCAGGAGCCCACCTAGAGTTAGTGTTAGCCCCCGGGAGGCCGGCAAGCCCGACCTGCTGGATGTGCGGCGAGCAGATGGGTAGGCCGAGCTGAGGGTGCTGAGGAGAGGGAGCGTGGGCCCAACCGTTTTGGCGCGGGGGCCTTCGAAGGTCATCAGGGGCTAGGTGGGCCCTGCTCCTTCTCCCGCCTGAATGATCGGCGGCGCCCCTAGCGGCCAGAGTGGCGGGGGGCTGCAGGGTGATTCCAGCGCTGGGGTTCAGTGGTTCCCAATCCCCGGCGTTGGGTCGCCAAGCCCCTTGGGAGGGGCCCCTCGGGGTCCCACCTAGGGTTTGTGTTAGCCCCCAGGAGGCCTTCAGGCCCAATCCCCTGGCTGTGTGGCTCGCGGTGGGGCGGGTCGAGGGGAGGGAGCTGGCAAGTGGGACCCCGGACCCACAGGTTCTGGCGCGGGGGTCTTCGAAGGAGGTCGGGGGCTCGGAGGGCCCTGGCCCTTCTCCCGCCTGAATGACCGTGGTGCCCCTAGCAGCCCGGGTGCCAGGGGGCTGCAGGGTGAGTCCGGCCCTGGGGCTAAGACGTCCAGGATCCCAGGCGTGGCTGCGCAAGGCCCCTTGGGAGGGGCCCCTCGGGGACCGCCCTAGGGTTAAGGTTACCCCCAGGTGGCCGGCAGGTCCGATCCGCCTGCTGTCTTTCGAGCGGAGGGGCCGCTTGAGGTGAGGGCGCTGACTGGTGGGAACGTGGGCCTAAGCGCTTTGGGGCGGGGGGCCATCGAAGGTCGGCGGGGGCTCAGAGGGCCCTGCCCCTTCTCCAGCCCTGAATGAGCGGCAGCGCCCCTAGTGCCCAGGTGGTGGAGGGGCAGCAGTGTTAGTCTTGCCCTGGGGCTGGGGGTCCCCAATGCCTGGAGTTGCGGTGGCAGGCCCCTTGGGAGGGGCCCCCCGGGGGCCCACCTGGGCTTAGGGTTAGCCCCCAGGACGCCGGCAGGCAGGATCCACCGGCGGTGTGGCGAGCGGGGGGGTGGGGCCGAGGGGAGGGCGCTGGAGAGAGGGAGCGTGGGCCCAAGTGTTTTGGCGCACGGGGCCTTCGAAGCTAGCCGGGGACTCGGAGGGCCCTACCCGTTCTCCAGCCCTGAATGGCCGGTGGCGCCCCTACGGCCCAGGTGGCGGTGGGCTGCAGGGTGAGTCCAGTCCTGGGGTTCGGAGGTTCCCAATCCCCGGCGTTAGGGCGCCAGGCCCATGGATGGGGCCCCTCAGGAGGCCACCTAGAGCTCGGGGTAGCCCCCAGGAGTCCGGCAAGCCCGATCTGCTGGATGTGCAGCGAGCGGAGGGGCAGGCCGAGCTGAGGGCGCTGAGGAGTGGGAACGGGGGCCCAAGCGCTTCGGGGCAGGGGGCCATCGAAGGTCCGCGGGGGCTTGGAGGGCCCTGCCCCTTCTCCAGCCCTGAATGAGAGACAGCGCCCCTAGTGGCCCAGGTGGTGGACGGCAGCAGTGTTAGTCTGGCCCTGGGGCTCGGGGGTCCCCAATCCCCAGCGTTGCAGCCCCAGGCCCCTTGTGAGGGGCCTCTCGGGGACTGACCTAGGGTTAGGGTTAGCAAGAAGGATGCCGGCAGGCCCGAAATGCCCGCTGTGCAGCGAGTGGAGGGGCGGGCGGAGTGAGGGCGCTGGCGAGCTGGAGCCTGGGCCCAGAACATTTTGGAGCGGGGGGGGGGGTGGGGGCTTCGAAGGTTGCCTGGGGCACAGACGGCCCTGCCCGTTCTCCCGCCCTGAAAGACAGGCGGGCCCCCTAGCGGCCCAGGTGGCGGGGGGGCTGCAGGGTGAGTCCGGCGCTGGGTCTCGGGTCCCCAATCTCCGGCGTTGAGGCGCCAGGCCCCTTGGGTGGGGCCCCTCAGGAGCCCACCTAGAGTTAGTGTTAGCCCCCGGGAGGCCGGCAAGCCCGACCTGCTGGATGTGCGGCGAGCAGAGGGGTAGGCCGAGCTGAGGGTGCTGAGGAGAGGGAGCGTGGGCCCAACCGTTTTGGCGCGGGGGCCTTCGAAGGTCATCAGGGGCTAGGTGGGCCCTGCTCCTTCTCCCGCCTGAATGATCGGCGGCGCCCCTAGCGGCCAGAGTGGCGGGGGGCTGCAGGGTGATTCCAGCGCTGGGGTTCAGTGGTTCCCAATCCCCGGCGTTGGGTCGCCAAGCCCCTTGGGAGGGGCCCCTCGGGGTCCCACCTAGGGTTTGTGTTAGCCCCCAGGAGGCCTTCAGGCCCAATCCCCTGGCTGTGTGGCTCGCGGTGGGGCGGGTCGAGGGGAGGGAGCTGGCAAGTGGGACCCCGGACCCACAGGTTCTGGCGCGGGGGTCTTCGAAGGAGGTCGGGGGCTCGGAGGGCCCTGGCCCTTCTCCCGCCTGAATGACCGTCGGTGCCCCTAGCACCCCGGGTGCCAGGGGGCTGCAGGGTGAGTCCGGCCCTGGGGCTAAGACGTCCAGGATCCCAGGCGTGGCTGCACAAGGCCCCTTGGGAGGGGCCCCTCGGGGACCGCCCTAGGGTTAAGGTTACCCCCAGGTGGCCGGCAGGTCCGATCCGCCTGCTGTCTTTCGAGCGGAGGGGCCGCTTGAGGTGAGGGCGCTGACTGGTGGGAACGTGGGCCTAAGCGCTTTGGGGCGGGGGGCCATCGAAGGTCGGCGGGGGCTCAGAGGGCCCTGCCCCTTCTCCAGCCCTGAATGAGCGGCAGCGCCCCTAGTGCCCAGGTGGTGGAGGGGCAGCAGTGTTAGTCTTGCCCTGGGGCTGGGGGTCCCCAATGCCTGGAGTTGCGGTGGCAGGCCCCTTGGGAGGGGCCCCCCGGGGGCCCACCTGGGCTTAGGGTTAGCCCCCAGGACGCCGGCAGGCAGGATCCACCGGCGGTGTGGCGAGCGGGGGGGTGGGGCCGATGGGCGGGCGCTGGAGAGAGGGAGCGTGGGCCCAAGTGTTTTGGCGCACGGGGCCTTCGAAGCTAGCCGGGGACTCGGAGGGCCCTACCCGTTCTCCAGCCCTGAATGGCCGGTGGCGCCCCTACGGCCCAGGTGGCGGTGGGCTGCAGGGTGAGTCCAGTCCTGGGGTTCGGAGGTTCCCAATCCCCGGCGTTAGGGCGCCAGGCCCCATGGATGGGGCCCCTCAGGAGGCCACCTAGAGCTCGGGGTAGCCCCCAGGAGTCCGGCAAGCCCGATCTGCTGGATGTGCAGCGAGCGGAGGGGCAGGCCGAGCTGAGGGCGCTGAGGAGTGGGAACGTGGGCCCAAGCGCTTCGGGGCAGGGGGCCATCGAAGGTCCGCGGGGGCTTGGAGGGCCCTGCCCCTTCTCCAGCCCTGAATGAGAGACAGCGCCCCTAGTGGCCCAGGTGGTGGACGGCAGCAGTGTTAGTCTGGCCCTGGGGCTCGGGGGTCCCCAATCCCCAGCGTTGCAGCCCCAGGCCCCTTGTGAGGGGCCTCTCGGGGACTGACCTAGGGTTAGGGTTAGCAAGAAGGATGCCGGCAGGCCCGAAATGCCCGCTGTGCAGCGAGTGGAGGGGCGGGCGGAGTGAGGGCGCTGGCGAGCTGGAGCCTGGGCCCAGAACATTTTGGAGCGGGGGGGGGGGGGGGCTTCGAAGGTTGCCTGGGGCACAGACGGCCCTGCCCGTTCTCCCGCCCTGAAAGACAGGCGGGCCCCCTAGCGGCCCAGGTGGCGGGGGGCTGCAGGGTGAGTCCGGCGCTGGGTCTCGGGTCCCCAATCTCCGGCGTTGAGGCGCCAGGCCCCTTGGGTGGGGCCCCTCAGGAGCCCACCTAGAGTTAGTGTTAGCCCCCGGGAGGCCGGCAAGCCCGACCTGCTGGATGTGCGGCGAGCAGAGGGGTAGGCCGAGCTGAGGGTGCTGAGGAGAGGGAGCGTGGGCCCAACCGTTTTGGCACGGGGGCCTTCGAAGGTCATCAGGGGCTAGGTGGGCCCTGCTCCATCTCCCGCCTGAATGATCGGCGGCGCCCCTAGCGGCCAGAGTGGCGGGGGGCTGCAGGGTGATTCCAGCGCTGGGGTTCAGTGGTTCCCAATCCCCGGCGTTGGGTCGCCAAGCCCCTTGGGAGGGGCCCCTCGGGGTCCCACCTAGGGTTCGTGTTAGCCCCCAGGAGGCCTTCAGGCCCAATCCCCTGGCTGTGTGGCTCGCGGTGGGGCGTGTCGAGGGGAGGGAGCTGGCAAGCGGGACCCCGGGCCCACAGGTTTTGGCGCGGGGGCCTTCGAAGGAGGTCGGGGGCTAGGAGGGCCCTGCCCCTTCTCCCGCCTGAATGACCGGCGGTGCCCCTAGCAGCCCGGGTGCCAGGGGGCTGCAGGGTGAGTCCGCCCCTGGGGCTAAGACGGCCAGGATCCCCGGCGTGGCTGCGCAAGGCCCCTTGGGAGGGGCCCCTCGGCGACCGCCCTAGGGTTAAGGTTACCCCCAGGTGGCCGGCAGGTCCGATCCGCCTGCTGTCTTTCGAGCGGAGGGGCCGCTTGAGGTGAGGGCGCTGACTGGTGGGAACGTGGGCCTAAGCGCTTTGGGGCGGGGGGCCATCGAAGGTCGGCGGGGGCTCAGAGGGCCCTGCCCCTTCTCCAGCCCTGAATGAGCGGCAGCGCCCCTAGTGCCCAGGTGGTGGAGGGGCAGCAGTGTTAGTCTTGCCCTGGGGCTGGGGGTCCCCAATGCCTGGAGTTGCGGTGGCAGGCCCCTTGGGAGGGGCCCCCGGGGGCCCACCTGGGCTTAGGGTTAGCCCCCAGGACGCCGGCAGGCAGGATCCACCGGCGGTGTGGCGAGCGGGGGGGTGGGGCCGAGGGGAGGGCGCTGGAGAGAGGGAGCGTGGGCCCAAGTGTTTTGGCGCACGGGGCCTTCGAAGCTAGCCGGGGACTCGGAGGGCCCTACCCGTTCTCCAGCCCTGAATGGCCGGTGGCGCCCCTACGGCCCAGGTGGCGGTGGGCTGCAGGGTGAGTCCAGTCCTGGGGTTCGGAGGTTCCCAATCCCCGGCGTTAGGGCGCCAGGCCCCATGGATGGGGCCCCTCAGGAGGCCACCTAGAGCTCGGGTTAGCCCCCAGGAGTCCGGCAAGCCCGATCTGCTGGATGTGCAGCGAGCGGAGGGGCAGGCCGAGCTGAGGGCGCTGAGGAGTGGGAACGGGGGCCCAAGCGCTTCGGGGCGGGGGGCCATCGAAGGTCCGCGGGGGCTTGGAGGGCCCTGCCCCTTCTCCAGCCCTGAATGAGAGACAGCGCCCCTAGTGGCCCAGGTGGTGGACGGCAGCAGTGTTAGTCTGGCCCTGGGGCTCGGGGGTCCCCAATCCCCAGCGTTGCAGCCCCAGGCCCCTTGTGAGGGGCCTCTCGGGGACTGACCTAGGGTTAGGGTTAGCAAGAAGGATGCCGGCAGGCCCGAAATGCCCGCTGTGCAGCGAGTGGAGGGGCGGGCAGAGTGAGGGCGCTGGCGAGCTGGAGCCTGGGCCCAGAACATTTTGGAGCGGGGGGGGGGGGGTGGGGGCTTCGAAGGTTGCCTGGGGCACAGACGGCCCTGCCCGTTCTCCCGCCCTGAAAGACAGGCGGGCCCCCTAGCGGCCCAGGTGGCGGGGGGCTGCAGGGTGAGTCCGGCGCTGGGTCTCGGGTCCCCAATCTCCGGCGTTGAGGCGCCAGGCCCCTTGGGTGGGGCCCCTCAGGAGCCCACCTAGAGTTAGTGTTAGCCCCCGGGAGGCCGGCAAGCCCGACCTGCTGGATGTGCGGCGAGCAGAGGGGTAGGCCGAGCTGAGGGTGCTGAGGAGAGGGAGCGTGGGCCCAACCGTTTTGGCGCGGGGGCCTTCGAAGGTCATCAGGGGCTAGGTGGGCCCTGCTCCTTCTCCCGCCTGAATGATCGGCGGCGCCCCTAGCGGCCAGAGTGGCGGGGGGCTGCAGGGTGATTCCAGCGCTGGGGTTCAGTGGTTCCCAATCCCCGGCGTTGGGTCGCCAAGCCCCTTGGGAGGGGCCCCTCGGGGTCCCACCTAGGGTTTGTGTTAGCCCCCAGGAGGCGTTCAGGCCCAATCCCCTGGCTGTGAGGCTCGCGGTGGGGCGGGTCGAGGGGAGGGAGCTGGCAAGCGGGACCCCGGGCCCACAGGTTTTGGCGCGGGGGCCTTCGAAGGAGGTCCGGGGCTCGGAGGGCCCTGCCCCTTCTCCCGCCTGAATGACCGGCGGTGCCCCTAGCAGCCCGGGTGCCAGGGGGCTGCAGGGTGAGTCCGCCCCTGGGGCTAAGACGGCCAGGATCCCCGGCGTGGCTGTGCAAGGCCCCTTGGGAGGGGCCCCTCGGGGACCGCCCTAGGGTTAAGGTTACCCCCAGGTGGCCGGCAGGTCCGATCCGCCTGCTGTCTTTCGAGCGGAGGGGCCGCTTGAGGTGAGGGCGCTGACTGGTGGGAACGTGGGCCTAAGCGCTTTGGGGCGGGGGCCATCGAAGGTCGGCGGGGGCTCAGAGGGCCCTGCCCCTTCTCCAGCCCTGAATGAGCGGCAGCGCCCCTAGTGCCCAGGTGGTGGAGGGGCAGCAGTGTTAGTCTTGCCCTGGGGCTGGGGGTCCCCAATGCCTGGAGTTGCGGTGGCAGGCCCCTTGGGAGGGGCCCCCCGGGGGCCCACCTGGGCTTAGGGTTAGCCCCCAGGACGCCGGCAGGCAGGATCCACCGGCGGTGTGGCGAGCGGGGGGGTGGGGCCGATGGGCGGGCGCTGGAGAGAGGGAGCCTGGGCCCAAGTGTTTTGGCGCACGGGGCCTTCGAAGCTAGCCGGGGACTCGGAGGGCCCTACCCGTTCTCCAGCCCTGAATGGCCGGTGGCGCCCCTACGGCCCAGGTGGCGGTGGGCTGCAGGGTGAGTCCAGTCCTGGGGTTCGGAGGTTCCCAATCCCCGGCGTTAGGGCGCCAGGCCCCATGGATGGGGCCCCTCAGGAGGCCACCTAGAGCTCGGGGTAGCCCCCAGGAGTCCGGCAAGCCCGATCTGCTGGATGTGCAGCGAGCGGAGGGGCAGGCCGAGCTGAGGGCGCTGAGGAGTGGGAACGGGGGCCCAAGCGCTTCGGGGCAGGGGGCCATCGAAGGTCCGCGGGGGCTTGGAGGGCCCTGCCCCTTCTCCAGCCCTGAATGAGAGACAGCGCCCCTAGTGGCCCAGGTGGTGGACGGCAGCAGTGTTAGTCTGGCCCTGGGGCTCGGGGGTCCCCAATCCCCAGCGTTGCAGCCCCAGGCCCCTTGTGAGGGGCCTCTCGGGGACTGACCTAGGGTTAGGGTTAGCAAGAAGGATGCCGGCAGGCCCGAAATGCCCGCTGTGCAGCGAGTGGAGGGGCGGGCGGAGTGAGGGCGCTGGCGAGCTGGAGCCTGGGCCCAGAACATTTTGGAGCGGGGGGGGGGGGGGGGGGCTTCGAAGTTTGCCTGGGGCACAGACGGCCCTGCCCTTTCTCCCGCCCTGAAAGACAGGCGGGCCCCCTAGCGGCCCAGGTGGCGGGGGGCTGCAGGGTGAGTCCGGCGCTGGGTCTCGGGTCCCCAATCTCCGGCGTTGAGGCGCCAGGCCCCTTGGGTGGGGCCCCTCAGGAGCCCACCTAGAGTTAGTGTTAGCCCCCGGGAGGCCGGCAAGCCCGACCTGCTGGATGTGCGGCGAGCAGAGGGGTAGGCCGAGCTGAGGGTGCTGAGGAGAGGGAGCGTGGGCCCAACCGTTTTGGCACGGGGGCCTTCGAAGGTCATCAGGGGCTAGGTGGGCCCTGCTCCATCTCCCGCCTGAATGATCGGCGGCGCCCCTAGCGGCCAGAGTGGCGGGGGGCTGCAGGGTGATTCCAGCGCTGGGGTTCAGTGGTTCCCAATCCCCGGCGTTGGGTCGCCAAGCCCCTTGGGAGGGGCCCCTCGGGGTCCCACCTAGGGTTCGTGTTAGCCCCCAGGAGGCCTTCAGGCCCAATCCCCTGGCTGTGTGGCTCGCGGTGGGGCGTGTCGAGGGGAGGGAGCTGGCAAGCGGGACCCCGGGCCCACAGGTTTTGGCGCGGGGGCCTTCGAAGGAGGTCGGGGGCTAGGAGGGCCCTGCCCCTTCTCCCGCCTGAATGACCGGCGGTGCCCCTAGCAGCCCGGGTGCCAGGGGGCTGCAGGGTGAGTCCGCCCCTGGGGCTAAGACGGCCAGGATCCCCGGCGTGGCTGCGCAAGGCCCCTTGGGAGGGGCCCCTCGGGGACCGCCCTAGGGTTAAGGTTACCCCTAGGTGGCCGGCAGGTCCGATCCGCCTGCTGTCTTTCGAGCGGAGGGGCCGCTTGAGGTGAGGGCGCTGACTGGTGGGAACGTGGGCCTAAGCGCTTTGGGGCGGGGGGCCATCGAAGGTCGGCGGGGGCTCAGAGGGCCCTGCCCCTTCTCCAGCCCTGAATGAGCGGCAGCGCCCCTAGTGCCCAGGTGGTGGAGGGGCAGCAGTGTTAGTCTTGCCCTGGGGCTGGGGGTCCCCAATGCCTGGAGTTGCGGTAGCAGGCCCCTTGGGAGGGGCCCCCGGGGGCCCACCTGGGCTTAGGGTTAGCCCCCAGGACGCCGGCAGGCAGGATCCACCGGCGGTGTGGCGAGCGGGGGGGTGGGGCCGAGGGGAGGGCGCTGGAGAGAGGGAGCCTGGGCCCAAGTGTTTTGGCGCACGGGGCCTTCGAAGCTAGCCGGGGACTCGGAGGGCCCTACCCGTTCTCCAGCCCTGAATGGCCGGTGGCGCCCCTACGGCCCAGGTGGCGGTGGGCTGCAGGGTGAGTCCAGTCCTGGGGTTCGGAGGTTCCCAATCCCCGGCGTTAGGGCGCCAGGCCCCATGGATGGGGCCCCTCAGGAGGCCACCTAGAGCTCGGGTTAGCCCCCAGGAGTCCGGCAAGCCCGATCTGCTGGATGTGCAGCGAGCGGAGGGGCAGGCCGAGCTGAGGGCGCTGAGGAGTGGGAACGGGGGCCCAAGCGCTTCGGGGCGGGGGGCCATCGAAGGTCCGCGGGGGCTTGGAGGGCCCTGCCCCTTCTCCAGCCCTGAATGAGAGACAGCGCCCCTAGTGGCCCAGGTGGTGGACGGCAGCAGTGTTAGTCTGGCCCTGGGGCTCGGGGGTCCCCAATCCCCAGCGTTGCAGCCCCAGGCCCCTTGTGAGGGGCCTCTCGGGGACTGACCTAGGGTTAGGGTTAGCAAGAAGGATGCCGGCAGGCCCGAAATGCCCGCTGTGCAGCGAGTGGAGGGGCGGGCAGAGTGAGGGCGCTGGCGAGCTGGAGCCTGGGCCCAGAACATTTTGGAGCGGGGGGGGGGGGGGGGTGGGGGCTTCGAAGGTTGCCTGGGGCACAGACGGCCCTGCCCGTTCTCCCGCCCTGAAAGACAGGCGGGCCCCCTAGCGGCCCAGGTGGCGGGGGGCTGCAGGGTGAGTCCGGCGCTGGGTCTCGGGTCCCCAATCTCCGGCGTTGAGGCGCCAGGCCCCTTGGGTGGGGCCCCTCAGGAGCCCACCTAGAGTTAGTGTTAGCCCCCGGGAGGCCGGCAAGCCCGACCTGCTGGATGTGCGGCGAGCAGAGGGGTAGGCCGAGCTGAGGGTGCTGAGGAGAGGGAGCGTGGGCCCAACCGTTTTGGCGCGGGGGCCTTCGAAGGTCATCAGGGGCTAGGTGGGCCCTGCTCCTTCTCCCGCCTGAATGATCGGCGGCGCCCCTAGCGGCCAGAGTGGCGGGGGGCTGCAGGGTGATTCCAGCGCTGGGGTTCAGTGGTTCCCAATCCCCGGCGTTGGGTCACCAAGCCCCTTGGGAGGGGCCCCTCGGGGTCCCACCTAGGGTTTGTGTTAGCCCCCAGGAGGCCTTCAGGCCCAATCCCCTGGCTGTGAGGCTCGCGGTGGGGCGGGTCGAGGGGAGGGAGCTGGCAAGCGGGACCCCGGGCCCACAGGTTTTGGCGCGGGGGCCTTCGAAGGAGGTCCGGGGCTCGGAGGGCCCTGCCCCTTCTCCCGCCTGAATGACCGGCGGTGCCCCTAGCAGCCCGGGTGCCAGGGGGCTGCAGGGTGAGTCCGCCCCTGGGGCTAAGACGGCCAGGATCCCCGGCGTGGCTGTGCAAGGCCCCTTGGGAGGGGCCCCTCGGGGACCGCCCTAGGGTTAAGGTTACCCCCAGGTGGCCGGCAGGTCCGATCCGCCTGCTGTCTTTCGAGCGGAGGGGCCGCTTGAGGTGAGGGCGCTGACTGGTGGGAACGTGGGCCTAAGCGCTTTGGGGCGGGGGGCCATCGAAGGTCGGCGGGGGGCTCAGAGGGCCCTGCCCCTTCTCCAGCCCTGAATGAGCGGCAGCGCCCCTAGTGCCCAGGTGGTGGAGGGGCAGCAGTGTTAGTCTTGCCCTGGGGCTGGGGGTCCCCAATGCCTGGAGTTGCGGTGGCAGGCCCCTTGGGAGGGGCCCCCCGGGGGCCCACCTGGGCTTAGGGTTAGCCCCCAGGACGCCGGCAGGCAGGATCCACCGGCGGTGTGGCGAGCGGGGGGGTGGGGCCGATGGGCGGGCGCTGGAGAGAGGGAGCGTGGGCCCAAGTGTTTTGGCGCACGGGGCCTTCGAAGCTAGCCGGGGACTCGGAGGGCCCTACCCGTTCTCCAGCCCTGAATGGCCGGTGGCGCCCCTACGGCCCAGGTGGCGGTGGGCTGCAGGGTGAGTCCAGTCCTGGGGTTCGGAGGTTCCCAATCCCCGGCGTTAGGGCGCCAGGCCCCATGGATGGGGCCCCTCAGGAGGCCACCTAGAGCTCGGGGTAGCCCCCAGGAGTCCGGCAAGCCCGATCTGCTGGATGTGCAGCGAGCGGAGGGGCAGGCCGAGCTGAGGGCGCTGAGGAGTGGGAACGGGGGCCCAAGCGCTTCGGGGCAGGGGGCCATCGAAGGTCCGCGGGGGCTTGGAGGGCCCTGCCCCTTCTCCAGCCCTGAATGAGAGACAGCGCCCCTAGTGGCCCAGGTGGTGGACGGCAGCAGTGTTAGTCTGGCCCTGGGGCTCGGGGGTCCCCAATCCCCAGCGTTGCAGCCCCAGGCCCCTTGTGAGGGGCCTCTCGGGGACTGACCTAGGGTTAGGGTTAGCAAGAAGGATGCCGGCAGGCCCGAAATGCCCGCTGTGCAGCGAGTGGAGGGGCGGGCGGAGTGAGGGCGCTGGCGAGCTGGAGCCTGGGCCCAGAACATTTTGGAGCGGGGGGGGGGGGGGGGGGCTTCGAAGTTTGCCTGGGGCACAGACGGCCCTGCCCGTTCTCCCGCCCTGAAAGACAGGCGGGCCCCCTAGCGGCCCAGGTGGCGGGGGGCTGCAGGGTGAGTCCGGCGCTGGGTCTCGGGTCCCCAATCTCCGGCGTTGAGGCGCCAGGCCCCTTGGTGGGGCCCCTCAGGAGCCCACCTAGAGTTAGTGTTAGCCCCCGGGAGGCCGGCAAGCCCGACCTGCTGGATGTGCGGCGAGCAGAGGGGTAGGCCGAGCTGAGGGTGCTGAGGAGAGGGAGCGTGGGCCCAACCGTTTTGGCACGGGGGCCTTCGAAGGTCATCAGGGGCTAGGTGGGCCCTGCTCCATCTCCCGCCTGAATGATCGGCGGCGCCCCTAGCGGCCAGAGTGGCGGGGGGCTGCAGGGTGATTCCAGCGCTGGGGTTCAGTGGTTCCCAATCCCCGGCGTTGGGTCGCCAAGCCCCTTGGGAGGGGCCCCTCGGGGTCCCACCTAGGGTTCGTGTTAGCCCCCAGGAGGCCTTCAGGCCCAATCCCCTGGCTGTGTGGCTCGCGGTGGGGCGTGTCGAGGGGAGGGAGCTGGCAAGCGGGACCCCGGGCCCACAGGTTTTGGCGCGGGGGCCTTCGAAGGAGGTCGGGGGCTAGGAGGGCCCTGCCCCTTCTCCCGCCTGAATGACCGGCGGTGCCCCTAGCAGCCCGGGTGCCAGGGGGCTGCAGGGTGAGTCCGCCCCTGGGGCTAAGACGGCCAGGATCCCCGGCGTGGCTGCGCAAGGCCCCTTGGGAGGGGCCCCTCGGGGACCGCCCTAGGGTTAAGGTTACCCCCAGGTGGCCGGCAGGTCCGATCCGCCTGCTGTCTTTCGAGCGGAGGGGCCGCTTGAGGTGAGGGCGCTGACTGGTGGGAACGTGGGCCTAAGCGCTTTGGGGCGGGGGGCCATCGAAGGTCGGCGGGGGCTCAGAGGGCCCTGCCCCTTCTCCAGCCCTGAATGAGCGGCAGCGCCCCTAGTGCCCAGGTGGTGGAGGGGCAGCAGTGTTAGTCTTGCCCTGGGGCTGGGGGTCCCCAATGCCTGGAGTTGCGGTGGCAGGCCCCTTGGGAGGGGGCCCCCGGGGGCCCACCTGGGCTTAGGGTTAGCCCCCAGGACGCCGGCAGGCAGGATCCACCGGCGGTGTGGCGAGCGGGGGGGTGGGGCCGAGGGGAGGGCGCTGGAGAGAGGGAGCCTGGGCCCAAGTGTTTTGGCGCACGGGGCCTTCGAAGCTAGCCGGGGACTCGGAGGGCCCTACCCGTTCTCCAGCCCTGAATGGCCGGTGGCGCCCCTACGGCCCAGGTGGCGGTGGGCTGCAGGGTGAGTCCAGTCCTGGGGTTCGGAGGTTCCCAATCCCCGGCGTTAGGGCGCCAGGCCCCATGGATGGGGCCCCTCAGGAGGCCACCTAGAGCTCGGGGTAGCCCCCAGGAGTCCGGCAAGCCCGATCTGCTGGATGTGCAGCGAGCGGAGGGGCAGGCCGAGCTGAGGGCGCTGAGGAGTGGGAACGGGGGCCCAAGCGCTTCGGGGCGGGGGGCCATCGAAGGTCCGCGGGGCTTGGAGGGCCCTGCCCCTTCTCCAGCCCTGAATGAGAGACAGCGCCCCTAGTGGCCCAGGTGGTGGACGGCAGCAGTGTTAGTCTGGCCCTGGGGCTCGGGGGTCCCCAATCCCCAGCGTTGCAGCCCCAGGCCCCTTGTGAGGGGCCTCTCGGGGACTGACCTAGGGTTAGGGTTAGCAAGAAGGAT
>NW_026622936.1:0-32026 GCF_023065955.2 Ursus arctos | reverse complement strand
GACTAACTTTTAAAGACTTGAATCATTTGTAAATTAGATATTCTTTCCAATTTTTTCTAAATGATGTTGCTTAATTTTTTTTTCAAAAGCCAGGACAGATGGCTTGTTTATTTTCAAATTTAATTATAGCTGTACATATGAGAAACAAAATTGTTACTGTTTTTTGTATTAATTTTCTCAAAAATTTTCAGACAATTTAGTAAATACTAAATTTCCTCAGCTTTCATAATGGTTCAGAAAATAGATATCAGAAGGGCAGGTGGACTAATTAGGAATGAGTATTGCAAAAAAAATGAGCTTTGTATGTCAACCATAATTGTAGTGAGATATCAAATTCTTCTGAGTGTAACTACAGATTAGTGAATAAAACTATAATTTGATCAGGGAACCAAGATAAAGGCTAATCCTAATGGTAGTTCAGAAGTCTCTCTAAAGTCATTCCAATATTCTTTTAATCTATGGTATATTTCAAATTATATGTTAGAAATAATAACTATTTAATGCAAACAATTAGTATCTAAGATATGAAGATGATAAAAATGAACAAATTGGGAAAAGTTGGGGATGAAATAAAAGTTGAATGTGACCATGCCTCTGGAGTTTCTCAATCTTGGTGCTATTGACAATTTAGCTAGATAATTCTTTGTTGGGGAAAGGGATTATCCCAGGTACTGTAGAATGTTTAGCGTGTCCCTGGCCTCTTCCCACTAGATACCAGTAACACTCCCCTTCATTGTGACAACCAAAACTGTTTCCAGTCATTGACACATGTCCTTTGGGGTCATAATTGCCTGAATTGAGAACTACCACTCTAGATCCTGCTCCAATTTAAAAGAAATTCAAAGGACAGAGGAACAGGACATGCAATCAACAAAACCTACACTGTGGGAATTTATACATATCAAATGACCTGGTTTTTTCCCTAAAACCAAATCATAAGAAAGAGCAAAAAAAGGGATTAAGAGAGACTTAAGAAGCATATCAACCAATTTCAAAGTATGGATCGTATTTTGACCCTGATTCATACAAACGAAGTATAAAAATGTTATGCGATGATAAGAGAACTATGAACACACTGGCTGGTTATTTTATGACAGTAAGGAATTACTTAAATTATGGGACTATGGTCATGTTCCTAAAAAGAGATCTTGTCTTTTAGAGAGCCTACTGAAATACTTGCAGAAGAAGTAATATGCTGTTTGGTATTGCTTCCAATTAATCAGGGCTGGAGCTGGGAGGAAGGGGCAACTTTGATAAAGCAAGACTGATTATGATTTGATAGTGCTGAACCCAGGTGACGGATTTATGAGAACTCATTAAATTATTCTTCTTACTTAGAATAATGTTTAATATATGCCATCATGAAGAATTTAAACATATTTAAACATCTTTTTTAACAGTTTTAGCTTCATATACCATCTTTACACCAGCAGCTTTTAAATTTTTTTACTGCACTCAGTAAAAATCTTTATTAGTTACTAAGTTAATTGCCAAGAGAAAAACACAATGCATTTGCTTTAATCTAAATTTGGCAGCTCTATTGATTAATTTAAGTATTGCTAAGTCACTATCTTATATTAAATAGAGGAAAATCTGACACAATGCCCAGTACATTAGTTTTCAGGTAGTATCCCTCACCAATCCCGGGGTTGCACAGAAGTACTTTCAGAAATAGCTGATTCAAATTTCATGGTTTAGACACTTCCAATTATTTTTTAAAACTGCCATTTAAAAGACTCAATATGGAGATCTACCTATCTGTTACCATGTGTGCATGTTAATTTGATTTTCCTAAAACTAAGAGTGAAGTTACTTCTGCCATCATTGTTTTATTGAGTAAAGAGCACCCTAAGAGTGTAAGGTGACTGGTTGAAAAGTAGTATAATTTCCATTACTAGTTTGTGTGAATCCAAATTTTTTTCAGTGTTTTCTAACCTGTTCCCAAAGTATGTAAGTCTGAAGTACTTTATGACTGCAACTTGCAATCATAATATCCAATATTAATATTTTGTTTATTGTTATTTTTTTAAAAGATTTTATTTATTTATATTGAGAGTGGGGGGAAGGAAGGGGAGGGGCAGAGGGAGAGAGAGTAGCAGACTGCCCACTGAGATCATAACCTGAGCCAAAGGCAGAGACACTTAACCAAGACTGAGCCTCCCAGGTGCCTCTGTTTATTGTTATTTTGAATCAATGTAATACTATAGAAATGTTTGTAAATGTAATAAAATAATTTTATGCTAATCAAGTCCTGAGTTGTATATACATTTGATGGTATTGCTACAGCAAGAAGTTTGAATATCAATGTCCATGTGGGAAAAAAAGCCTGGGCCTCACCTTTGAACAAACAGACCAGGTACAATGGAGGCAGGACCACATCTTGAGAAATGAGGCCTTCTACATTAGAAATTTCATTCCACCTAAAAGACCTATCAGGTCAAGAATTCTATCTGGTTTAGTCACAACCATATGACCAGACTATTACTAAGGTGCGGCTCATGGAAGCTTTAGTTCCCACCTGAATCTCTATTGACTAAGTTCAAGACTTTCTAAATTCAAAATTTTAAAAATACCAGTCAGGAAACCTGGAGGGAAGGGATGTCAACTCAGGAAGATTGAAGAGATTCTAAGGAAGGCCCTCCTCCCTGACACGTGAGCTGAGAGTGGGGAAACGACGAGGCATGGTGAGGTACCTAGGGTCCAGCAACAGGGGAAGCCATTGGTGTCCCTATGCCTAGAAGAGTAAAGAGAGGGAGTGCTACTACTGAAACCCAAAGGCAGTTGGATCCTTGAAGTAGGGGTACAGCCAGGAAGGCACACAGCCACTACTCAAAGCAAGAGAGAGTGAGGAAGAAACACGGACCCCTGTCTTCCCCTATCCTTCAACTACGGCCAGTGCCTCCCTCTGGCTGAACCAACCGGAAGCAGCAGCAAAGGAGCCTGGGAGATGCGGGTCCCAGGGGCGGCCTCCACAGCACAGCCCAGGAAACAGATGGATGATGGGCGCGGATGAACAGAGAATAATCAGCAACCTTCTTCCTCTCCACCTCAGAAATATGGCAAAGTGAATACTTAAAATCCTCAGGCTGACGATGTCACGGATTAAATAACAAAAGAATGAAATCAAGTAAATCCTTCAATCAAGGGTGACGCTTCGGTAACTAGTGGGAATTACAAGCAATCCTTGTTTCGGTTTCTATTTAAAGATTCCGTTTATTTGAACAGGGTCTCCATATATCTAATAAGTTTACAATTTTCATTTTGTGGCGATCAGTCAATTCAGCTTTGTTCTGTCCTTGGGGTGGCAGTCTTGGGTAGTGTGACTTGTATAGGGTGTCCCCAGCAACTTCTACTTCCAGTGACATCTGCGGAGATGGCTACTAACTTGCCTGCTTCTTAATTACAGGTCCCCACCAGTTGCCGAGAGTGTCCCTTCACTGCAAGTTCCCTTCTCTGGGGTCCAGTTCTCTCTGCAACGTCAGGCCATTCTCAATGCATGCAGGAATCTGCATGCTTCTCCCGAGCTGCTACACTGGCTCTGGGAGGGCTGTCAAGGACCTTCCCCCTGGGCTCCGAAGGCGGTGTGGAAATCCTTCTCTGCTCCTACAAAGAGGCAAGGGAAACTGCGGAGCCCTTTCCCAGCACATCTACATACCTAGTCAAGTATCCCTTCTCTGGGGCCTCACTGCTTCTCCAATCTCTATCCAGGAGTAAGGCCCACGTCCTCTTGTTCTTGGATCTCCAGCCTGTTTGGGGTTTCCCTTTTCCAGGGACACACAGTCTCTAAGCTCTCTTAGCTTCTCCTCGTACTTTTCACCTCCCCTAACCAGTTGAATTGTATCAAGTTTGAGAGTGGTGTCTGTGGTAGAAACCAGTTTTGGCATTTTTTCTTTATAGCAAAAACCCTTCTGGCTCTAATCCTATCAGAAACAGGCTCTCCTGTTGTAATTCTATTCTATTCTATTCTATTCTATTCTATTCTATTCTATTCTATTCTATTCTACCACTAGTGGAAAGGTAGTGTAGAAGGCTCTAGAGTCAAACAGATCTGGTTTAGGTCCCAGCCAGTGTGACCACTTATTAGTTGTGTGAATGAAGCAAGTTCCTTAATTTGCGAGTCTTCCCCCCTTCCTGTCCTATATTCACCTGCCTCAGATCAGCGAGGATTAAATAAGATAGAATATGTAAAGCGCTAAGTATCATCGCTGTGAAACAAAAATACCAAGTAAATATTAGCTGCTCCTGCTGTTATTACTATATGTAAAGTCTCTACTTCATACTTTATATCCTGGGGCTACTGAAAAGATTCAGTTAGTATCTAAGCAGAGACTTCAATTCCATTTGTAAATGGGGAGAATGTTTAGAAGGCATAGAAAACAGAAAAATGGGGTGCTTTCCTAAGCACATCATTTAGTGAATGTACTAAGGTCCATAGAAATAATTTAAGAGTAGGTATGTAAGCTATGAAATCAAAGCCATTAGGAAAATATATACCACTTTTCCGTAATGCAGGTAAGAAAGGAATTGACCCCAATTAAGTTAAATAATAAACTTAACATTCAGAATAATTGGTTAGTAGAATTTTCATGAATTGTGTTTTCAGAATAATGATTCTGCTTATCTTTATTCTGCAGTTATTTCACATTTTTTCCATTTTAATATTCATCTGTAACTTAGCAATTGCTAAATGAAGTGGTAAATTCTGTAAATGCATAAAGGGAATGACATTTCTCAAATATAGTAACCATAGAAGAGCTTAGCCCTTTGTCAGAAACCCAGCATCTCTTCAACATGCCTACGATTCAAAGATTTAATTCTTACTCAACATTTCAGATCCTAATTCCTCACTATAGCTTGCAGGTAATATGTTTCTTGCTAATATTATATCTTCTGCTAAAAGATAAATCAAAGATTTTGATTCTTAATATCTTGGGTTCTAGCTTAAATTAATAAGAGATTTGTGTAGCAAACATAGAGTCACAAAAATCCAAACCAGGGTACAAAATAATTAAAAAATGAAAGATGTTAATGTACCCTTTTGTACTTTTAGCTAAACATCTTGAAAATAATTTTCCCCTAATCAATAGGGTAATAATGAGAGGAATGTTTATACTATGAAGTCAAATATAATTAATGGTAGAATAAATCTAGTTTTACAAAATGTATTAGAAGTAGAACTAATAAAATTACTGCAGTATTATCACATTAGTATAGAATAATTAAAGAGAAAATAAGCACATCAAATTTAAAGGATAAAAACATGATTTATAATATCCATAAGGATTAACAACTTACAAGAGAATCACTTATTTCTTTAAACAGTTTTGGTTTATTAAAAAATAGAAGTGTGAAATGACTAAGACTTATTGCTAACTGACCTATTTTAGAAAAAAGCAAGTTGATTATTAGGAAAGCAATTGAGAGCCAAGAGAAATAATCTATCCTAATTGATCATTAATTAATTTTGACTGGTTATTCTTGCTAGACATTTGTATGAAATTATTAATATTGAAAGTAATTCAATAATTTAGCCAAGTATTTGACGTAAGTTATTTTAATGATACATGAAAGATATCTTGTTAACATTCTGGAATGAAGAACTTTATTCATACCATCATAAATATGATGATCATAATAACAGATTCACATTTGTAGTCTCATTTTTTAAATTAATTACTATGGCATCAGACTGACATTTTACCTAGTGTTGTATAACCTTTTGATATTAATCTTGTTAATTTGAGGTTTGAAGTGTAGCCACAGAAATAAATAATGATGAGCCGGAGAAATTATTTAATGTTACAAAGTATATGAGAGCATTGAAGCTGAGGGTGGAGGTGGCAAGGCTTTTTGTTGTATTTTTCAACTGAAAAATTAGAGGCTTAATATTCAACAGAAGAAATCCTATGTTTGGTTATACCTCGAACTTTTCTCCAATAAAAACTGCAAACAAATTCCACAGCATTGAGGATGGGTCTTGGCTTTAGACAGAGAAATGTGACTATTGTTTAGGAGCTCTATCTTAGAAGCTAATTTTGCTTTATATAGGAAGAGAAAAATTGCTGCTACTACAGGGAAGAAATAAAATGACTTTCTCAGTGGACGAATGACTATATGTATTCTGCGGCGGAGACAGCTGTAGCACGAGCAATCAAGGAAGCATTTTATTTAAAAGGCATCGCAACTGTCACGACCACTGAGCTCCTGGTTGATTAGTGTCTTGTCTTATCTAAACTATGATGATTGGATCTGGGAGGCAGGAAAACAAGAAGCACGGCAGGATCTTCAGGGCTGGGCATCTTTTCTTTCTCATAATCTTTTTTCTCCATTGAACTGTCTACACGTCCAACAGCATTTGTAAATTTAGTCTCACAGCTGGAAAGACAAACCGGAGGAAGAACCTTTCAAAACTGTCCTAGCAAGATGAACATATGGAGATGGCCCTCGGGGAGATCATGCACTGCTACCTGGGGGAAACCCTGGCCAAGACTGTAAGCAGTCGTTTTAAAATGATGGAAAAAATATTGTGGTAGCTCATTGTTAACAACCAATTCAGGTCCTTCAGTAAATGTTGTCATGGGAAAGGCCACATCAGAAAACCACTTTGTGAATTTTTTTTTTATCATATATTGGAATTTTACCTCATGGCGTATACTGTATATCAGCGTTTATATAAATACATAATAAATAACCGCTGGTAATGTATCATATTACTAAAGATCTTTCAGAAGAGATTGCCAATATGCCCCAGTAGTATATTAAAGGTACTTAATAAGTAGTAAATTCTTTAGTTATTTTTATAATGCTTTATAATGATTACATTGTTTCTACCCTCTTCTACAAAACCGTAGAATAGAACTGGATAGATACTCTCTAAGGCTTCCTTTAATTTCTAAAATCTTATGATTGAATCTTCTTGGCTCTGAAAGTCCTGTAATACATTTTGCCAATAGCCATAAAAATTCTGACCTGATTAAGCCATAAAGAGTTGACATCAACCCAGATCCTTTTTGCTAACATTGTTACACAATAGATTTTATTCTGTACCTTAGAAAAACATAGCATAGCATCTGCCTTGAATACGTGGTGATAATTACTAAATCACTCTCATATTCAAAATACATACAGTAAAATCTATTATTTAACAAATCTAACCTGTCATTCATTAAAATGAATTTTCTGGGACAATCAAAATTTTTCCAGGAGGAAATACTTTGTTTGAGTAATAAAAGGTGGTTAAATGCTTAATCAATAATTTGATTCCTCTAATAATGAATTAAGATATAGAAAAAATCAATAAGATACACAAAGGACTTTTCAGTATTTTTTTATTCAATTCTACAGACGTTTTCAACTTATAAAATTCATTTTTGTTAACACTGCATTATGTTAAAAAGTAATTTATGATAATCCAGATTTCCATAGCCATTCTTTTTATTTTATTAATTTTATGAATTTGAAACACAGCTAATAGAGGCAAATTCTGTTTCAGGAAATAAGTAATGTCCCAAAGTGGAAACTAATTACACCTTAGAGAATAAAATACATATAATTTTGTATGTAATTTCTATCATTAGCCTGAACATAAGAAACTATCAAGCAAAGAAGCAAAGTAGAATTCAATTAAATAAAAACTATGCAGAGAAACAATATATTAGGGGCACCTGGGTGTCTCAGTCAGTTAAACATCTGCCTTTGGCTCAGGTCATGATTCTGGGGTCCTGGGATTAAGCCTTGAGTTGGTCTCCCTGTTCAGTGGGGAGCCTGCTTCTCCTTCTCCTTCTGCCCCTCCCCACTGCTCCTGTGCTCTCTCTTTCTCTGCTCTTTCTCTCTTACATAAATAAATAAATAAATAAATAAATAAATAAATAAATAAATAAATAAAATCTTAAAAAAAAAGTGAAACAAGATTTTGGGCATTGGGAAGAAAATTTTTTCAGCCGGAAGATCACCTGTTTTTTTCTATTTATATGAGTATCTTTTTCTGGACACAACATTTTAAAGGAATATTTTGATTTGACACTTTTCAAGTACGAATCTAGTGTATGATTAGTACATAGAATTCTTCAAAGTATTTAGTGTTACACATTAAGGAAGACACATTAAACCCGCAGGTAAAAATCTCAGATTTTACTTATACTATGCTAGGGAGAAAGAGTGACATTGCTATAAAAACATCCACCAAACAAAGAAATGAAACTCCAAATGATGAAGATATTGTTAGGACATAAAAAAATAAAGATGTATATCTGATAACTATATTCTCAAGCCTACACAAATGTCCTTTTGAGAAGTCAGAGCCACATTTTTGAGTCACAAGTGACAAAAAGTTTTTTATTGATATTATATACTATCTTACACTCTATTTATTTCAAGTAAAGAATTTAGTGCATGCTTTATAAATGAATGATTTCTGTAAGTAATAAAGAAGTGGTTTGAAGAAATGAAATTATATTCATGGCAGAGTTAACAAATGGAAAAAATTAGAGCAGTGGCCATCAAAAAGTGAGCGTTCATTTAGCATTAGCTCTTATTTAACTCTTAATTTGAGCATAACTAATCAGTAAAGCTTACACAGCTCAAAATGAATGCTAAATTTTTTAGATTTCCCATTGAAAACTAGAAAGGACAGAGATAAGTAACCCATCCCAGGTGTCTTATATATGAGAAGGAACTCAGATTTTCGTATATAATTATTCATCACACATCATCATCATTATTGTGATAGCACCAGTCAACACAGCACTTTACAGAATTAACACGGAGCCCGCCCTACCTGCCTGGCCATTCATAAGACAGCAAATGGCGAGCCAAAAACAACAATTCTGCAAGACCCAGAGTTCCTTGTCATGGATACCTTAGGTGTTCAGTTTATGGTCTTTGTGAACCAGTGCAGAGCTGCTAAACAGGCTCACACATTCTGGAAAATGGTCACAGGATGTTTTCCTGTCTTTAGTTTTCAGAAAATAATAGGAAGGGCATTTTTATAAGACTTCATGATTTATTCTTTCTAGTGTGGTGCTCTCAATGGAAGATAAATGTCAATTGGCAAGAACTCAGAATTTTGTGGTGAAGAAATGGCTGAAGAAGTTTGAAAACAAGGCAGTTTAATAAGCTTGGCTCTGGAATTCATGATAAGCAAGCCAACTCAATTCCTACCTTGATATCACATTAACAAAAAATATAGTTTTCAAGGCCAAAATAAACTTTTTTTCTTCCAAAATTTTCTTCTGTTTTATTTTTCTTAGGTATAACCCCTTAAATTACAATGAACTTTCAAAAACATTAAAGACTCTTTAAAGACGTTTATGTTTACAAAAGAAAGTGTGCGTAGTTATTTAGATATTTTAGACAGACATGTCACTACTTCGTGCTGAAATCATCAAGTCATTCATTACACCATTATCTGATTTAAGTCTCGAGTTTTCATAACTTCCTTAATGTTTTCTTCTTAGGATTGACATTATATAGATGGAAATAAACCAATTCAATGTTGTTAATGATACTACTGGAATATATTTGCAGCTCCTTTACATTTTTCAGACACCTTCACAAAAGCTGGATACCAAAACCAAGCCAGTGCAGCAGACTGGGGAAGAATTATTAGTCCTACTTGACAGGTGAAGGAACTTGGGTTTAGAGGCACCAAGTGACTTGGCACATGGATACTAGGTGGCAGGGCTAAGACCATACTTTAAATCCTGTCCCTCAGCTTTGTACTTGCATCAGTCAGTACGGCCCACGTGAGGCGGTAGCAACAATCCCCAGATGCAGAGGTTCACAACAGCAAAGAATGATTTCTAGCTCTTAATACATGTTCATCACAAGACATCTGGGGCTCTCTTTAGTTCTCTCCCTCTGCAACCCAGGATATTGTACCATCCACTATCTGGAAAGTTGCCTGTCACTGGCACAGAGGGAGAGAAAATTGTAGCAAATCACACACTTGCTCTTAAAGTTGCTGCTCAGACACTTCTGTTCATGGTTCATCAGCCAAAGCTTCCTTACAGCCTTGTCTAGGTGCAAATGGGCAACCTATGAGGGAGTGAACCAAACCAGACATATTTTGTGAATGTCACTGATTACAATAGTCCTTCAAGGCACCGAATATTCGATGTATTCTCCTTCCCATAGGCAATATATACTCTCCCCTCCCTGAAGGAGAAAACCCAAAAATTGCCATTTAGTGAGGACCATAAGCACAAAGAGCAGATCTATGGATGAGACTATAGTGTAGTCCCTACATCAGGGAGAAATGTCTGGGTGTGGCCCCTCTTGAACCAAAACACCTATGAACTAAAAAGGCAAGTCATCTGCTTGCCAAACATCCAGTATACACTGGTGAAACATGTTCAGGGTAACTTCAATAACGATTTCTATGAAGAAAAGAGAAGAATGGGAGACACAGCATTTTTGTTTATAGCAGGTGTGAAATCCCAGGGGGCAGATATTTAAGGATCCTCTAACGCAAAGGGAGAGAAAAGGTTTTTTTTTGTTTGTTTTGTTTTTGTTTTTCTTTTCCAGACCTACAAGGAGCTCTCCAATGCATTTATTCTCCATGACTCTCTGATCCATCCTCTGAAAAATTCCATCTTTGTCCAAAGATGAACAATGGAGATCTTACTGGGACACTGAAAAATTTTTTCAGGTGGCAGGAGAAAAACAAAGATAACATGGCAAGTTTCCCTTAAAACCAAAAGTGTGCAGTGTAAGACTGCTCTTTATTCTGCAGTGCAGAATATTATATACTTGTCACATTTTTGGTGTTAAAAGTACCCTTTCCTGTGGGTTATATCAGCAGTACGGTGGACTTCATGAACAGTGGTTCCTCTCATTATTGAACAAGTTTGCATGAATGATAAATTTTGCAACAAGTATAACTTTTGTAGCATAGCTGAAATCTCAGGAAAGAAGAAATAACTTTTAAGGGACTAAAACTCGAATAACAACCCCACAAAAACCCAAACAAACAAAACAACCGTGAGTGGAAACCTGAGCTGTAAGCTATGCCTGCCCTCATGCTATGCACGTACACAAATGGTCTTGCTCTGCCAGTGCCACATAGAAGGATCTGCACCTGAGATCCTGATATTAAACCTAGGAATCTGGGGGTGCCTGGGTGGCACAGCGGTTAAGCGTCTGCCTTCGGCTCAGGGCGTGATCCCGGCGTTATGGGATCAAGCCCCACATCAGGCTCCTCCGCTATGAGCCTGCTTCTTCCTCTCCCACTCCCCCTGCTTGTGTTCCCTCTCTCGCTGGCTATCTCTATCTCTGTCAAATAAATAAATAAAATCTTAAAAAAAAATAAACCTAGGAATCTGGGCTAACTGGTCTCACGTGTCTAGAGCCACATGGCTCCCAGCAGAAGCATGTGCAAATCCTCCCTGGAAGAAAGTTGAGATTAGCTACATATGAACACTCAATTAAAAGCTACAACACACAAGGAAACAAGTCACCATGAGCAAATGTCAGTGGAAACATGAAATTAATATCCTCAAAAACTACAAATATTAGAATGGCTAGATAGAGAATTTAAGTATGAAAAAGATTGAAAGAAATTAAAAATAGAATCACCTGAACGCACGGGCAACAAACGATTACCCCAAATGACAAGGAAGATACAAAAAAGTAACTAAAGTGGAACTCCTACAAATGAAAAATGTAATCATAGAAATAAAGAAACTCAGTGGTTGGATTTAAGAGAAAATTAGACATAGATAAAGAGACAGCAAGATGGAAAAACACTCAGAATTCAGCCACAAAGATTCAAGAAAATGGAGAATATAAGGTAAAGGTTAGGAGATAAAGACAGAGTAAGAATTCACCTAGGTCTAATTGTAGTCCTTAAATGACAGAACAGAGAGAACAGAGGAGAGGCAATTTTTAAAGGGTTAATGCCTAAAAATGAAGGGCATAAATCCAAAGTAACAAGATATATAATGCAGGGAGGTAAAGAAATGATTAAACATTAGAAACATTTCCTTTCAAATCAGGAAGAAGACATGCGTGCCCACTTTCCCAGCTTCTGTTTAACACTGTATTAGCTGCCTGTCCTCGCCACAGCAGTAGGTCAAGGAAGAAGAATGATAAGAATTAGAAAAGAAAGAAACAAAACTGTTATAATTCACACTTAGTTGTCTACATAGAATACTGCGCCCTGCCCTCTGCAAACCTACCATTTATTAGAGGTAATAAGAGAATTTAAGTTATCAAGGATAAATTGGTATTTGGATGTAATACCAACAAATGGAAATCAGGGGTATTTTTATACACTAGCCACAGACAGGAGACATATTTTTAAAGCCATTATTTATGGCAGCAAGAAGAGATATAAGGAATCCAAAAACACATGGAACAAAAGATATGTAAAGCCTCTATGGAAAAAAGTACAAACCTTTTATTGAAAGACATTAAGGAAGATCTAAATTTGCATCACATGTGATGCACATGGACAGGAACGTACCCTAAATATGTAAATTTCTTCTAAAGTCAATACAATTCCAATAAAAATTCCAACAGGCTTCTTTGTTATTGCTACAGAGCTTGAGAAGAGGATTCAGATTTTTACGTGAGAGAGCAAAGGCCCTGTAATAGCCAAGATGGAGAAAGGGGAAAACAATGGTGAATATCTATAGAGAGAACATCTCCAGAACGTGAGCAAGAGGAGAAGAACATGTCCTTAGCCTAACTGACAGTATTAATGCATCTGAAGAAAAAAAAAAAATTCCTGGAGAAGGAGCTGAGTCTGTCTGGGAAACCAGAAGTGGCCGCAGGGACAGTGAGGGGTGGTGGGAAGTGGAGGAGCAGAATCAGAGAAAAATTGGGGGAAGTGAGTCTGCAAGCATTCCTCTCTGTCAGTCAGACACATCCAGGTCTTGCAGTGTGATATTATTAGATATCTAAATCAGCACTTTTCCAAAATATTTGTGCAAAACTCCTAAAAGAATTTTTAAAAACTTTTTATCCTTTAATTTATTTTTAAGGTGGCATCTGTTATGTCTTACCATATATTTAAATAGTTACAAAGGACATAATTGCTGGTGTATTGAAAATAATTACAATTATACAATTTAAATCATTATATTTACTAAGTGTATCTAATGGAAATCCCAAATGTTAAAGATTTAATACTCAGCCACCATCATCCCTTTAGAAAAGACCTGAACCACTTTATCTCTAAATTGGAAATTTTACGTTGTTCCTTTTTCTACTTGAACTTCTATTTTTATTCCACTTTCTTCACAGACTTTTCTGCTTACATAAAATATTTTTATGCTTGAGGTCTTCACCGCTCATCCTATCATGTTTCTCTTCAGCAAGCATATAAATGTAAATTGGAATTTTATACATTTTTGCATTTCATGTGACTATAAGATTTAATGGTCAATAGTTTTCTTTTGGATTGCATTATTAAAATTGTTAGCGGTATACAATTGATAACAAAATAAGCATATGACGATTACAACAGATCAGTATTAAACACTGAAAGTAAAACTTTCCTAGAAATGAATCTCCGAAGGAGATAGATGAGCCCTTTTTTCCTCCAATTAGTTTATGTATCCATGAGCAGATATTAATGCTAGGATGAAACAGTTCTCAACATCAAGTCTACGTCTGCTATGTAAGCAATGAGCCCCTGGTTCATTGATTGTAGCAGCATCAACACCAATGAATTTAATTGTCCCTTTGGCCCCCAGATGGTTTTTATACCGAGGAGCAATGCTGTAGTGGGAATGGCTAACAGTGATGCCTTTCTTTGTCCAGTGGGAAAACGTGACTGTGAAAGGGGGATCAATGGGAGGCCTAGACAACAGGCTCTTTAGCTAGATCAATTTTAGGATGGAGAATGTCAACTGAAGATCTTAACAATGATTCCTTTTAACACTGCCCAAACCTATGACACTTTGGTAAGTTGTGGGATGCCACTGTTTGAGGACCACTGATTCAAGACATGTAACGAATTCCTCTGGCTGATTCGCTTGCTCAGTAAGGAGCCCTCTGATTCTAATGTCATTTGAATGTCCTTAGGCCTATGTGTAATATACAGGTCACATTAACAGGAACTACTCAAATTGCACTTCACTTTGTCCCCACCTGCTGACAAACCTCTCATCCTTTGCAAAATCTACCTACCTCAGCTGCCATCCAAGCTTCCAAGCAATGGCTCTTAAGTGTTCATAGATAAACCCACACGGCCAGTTTTCATCTCTCACTGGGCGTAGGCACCAATGTATTACAGCTGTACTTTCACACTTTCACATACTAAAATGCACTGGAAACGAATCAAATGTAAGTCAAATTTTGGAAGCCAAAAAATGTATTGTTATTTTGCCAAGAAAGGATCTTTTAAAAGACCATCCATTATCACCACTGTTTAACTTGTACAAGAATATCTCAAATGTCTTAGAATGATTTCTATTATGATATGTGGGAAGCACACAAAAGAACATATGCAATATATATGTATGTTACTAGATAAACAGTAAAATAAATACCTGGGAACCCATTACCCAGCTTCAGAACTAAAACATTACTAGTAGCTTTGTACTAATGCTCTGTCTCCCTCCCATCCCCCGGCCTTTTTCCCAGAGAGAGTCACTATTCTGAGTTTTGTTCTTAGCACTCTCTTCCTTTTAAAATGTAAGCTTTTTATTGCATGTATGTGTTCCTAAACAAAATATTGTTTAGATTCTCTTATTCAGCTTTGTAAAATTTACATTTTCTAAGTACTTCTCTGCAACTTGATTCCTTCATTCAATAGTTTCAAGATTCAGCCATGATGTTACATATATCTATGATTTACTCATTTTTACCAACATATGTCATTGGGTACACCACCACAATTTTTTTATCCATTGTCTTGAAATGAACATTTGGATTGTTTTGTATTTTTGCTATTACAAACATGCTGCTGGTATACATTTGTAAGAAGTTCCCTAAGGGTGTATGTACCTAAGAGTGGAATGGCTTGGTATATACATTTTTTTTTTTAAAGATTTTATTTATTTATTCGACAGAGATAGAGACAGCCAGCGAGAGAGGGAACACAAGCAGGGGGAGTGGGAGAGGAAGAAGCAGGCTCATAGCGGAGGAGCCTGATGTGGGGCTCGATCCCAGAACTCCAGGATCACGCCCTGAGCCGAAGGCAGACGCTTAACCACTGTGCCACCCAGGCGCCCCTGGTATATACATTTTTTAACTTTACAAGATAGTTCTGAATTTTTTCCAAAGTAATTGCACGAATTTACATTTCCTCTATCAGTGTATAATATCCTTTTGACCTGTAAAGTTGCCAGTCCTTAGTATTATCAAACTTCTTAATATTTACCAATCTAGTAGCTATAAAATATTATCTCATTGGGGTCTTAATCTGTAAATTGCAAATTTGCAAATCTACAGATTAAAACTGATAATAAAGTTGAGCAACTTTTCACATTTTATTTGCTACTTGGGTTTAATCTCCTACAAGATGCCTACCATAACATTTGACCATTTTCCTGTTGGATTTTTATTGATTTGTAGTTCTTTATAATATAATCATGGTATTAATTATTTTTCAGTGGTAGGTGGTATTCACATAAGCTATTCTCATTCAGTTCTCAGTGCTCTGTGGGTCCTGTACCTCGGCCCATAGGTGCTGATGCTTCCTTCCTACAGTAGCAGTGTCTCATGTTCGTGTGGATAACCAGTTAACAAAGCACTCTCGCAAATCTTATCTCTGTTGAGTCTCCCAGTGACTTTTAAAAAACTAGCCGGGTATTATTATACTTGTTTTATAGATAAGGACACTGAGTGGCTTGCCTAAGGTCATAGAGCTAATAAGTCTTCAGATTCTGTATTCCATATCCTCCTTATGATTATATGATGCTTCTGCTGTTTGTAGATTATGGCCTATTCATTTAAGCAAATGCTGAACCTCTGCTTAGCATCTTTGCTTCAGTTTCTTCTTCTTTTTTTCTTTATTTTACTTTTTTTGGTATATAATTCAAAATACAGCTCTAGTCTATGAAGTTCGTTTTAAATGTATTACCTACAAGATAACAGATGAATAGAGGAAGCACTGAGAGAATTTTTTAATAGGAGTTTTCTAAGAAAGTCTAGGAGGATATTAAAAACCACAACAGTTATCCGTTCCAGGGAAGATCACATTTTTAAACATAATGGGTCTATTATGTAAGAGAGCTGATTTCCAGTTCAGTATTTTCCTTTCTTCTGGCCTTTTAGAGATTTAAAAATAGGGATGCAGGGATTAAGAGAAGAAAAATGTGCTTTAACATTTATTAGTATTATCTAAATTGGCTATTCTATGTCAAATACTGATTTTATATTTATTAATTATTAAATATGATCAATTTTTATATTAGAGATAACAAATAATTAGTCTTACATGTTGAACTTATCATGGGAAGTAATATCGGTAGAACAGTAATCCCATCATTCACCTTTCATCTGAAGTTTTTATACTTGGGCAATTGGGTGGGCATCCATTGACTGTGGGAGCCCAAGGAGGGTGGGATGTTAGCTCTCAAATGAGAGATGCCCAAATACTATTTTTCAAACAGTTGAGCTGGTAAAAGATCATACTTCTTATTTTCTGGGAATTGTTAAATTCATTCATTCATTCATCCATTCATTCATTCATTCTCAAGCTAACCAAAGTACTCATGTGAAATCTTTAACCTTTTGGTAGTTTCCTTCTCTTTTTAGGTACATCATATACATCAGAGAAACCTATGTTTGATGAAACTACCAGAAGGACCCGGGGATAAATAAGGAAACAGCATTCCTGCTCGGAGGTATTTTAATCTCCATTTAATAGTTATATCTTAAGCCCTTCCTGGACACGTCCCTTGATGAATAATAAAGAGATAGGACTACATCATATCTTCTCCAAAGAGAAAGGTCTTTAATAGCAACTGTCAATTCCACAGATAATTACTAAATATGGCTTTTCCTAGATCTCATTCTTCAAGTATTATAAATAAATGCATCTCCATTAGTATTTACTCATCAAATATTCCTACACCCATGCCCAATTTAAAATTGGTTGGCTTGCCTCTGTTTTCATAAAGTGATGGCTTCTATAAGTATTTTGGTTTGAATCTGAGAGCTGTGTGTGTTATATGAGAAATAATGTATGTCTGATGATGAGCTCCCTTTGTGTATTTCCTTTATGAGTCAGGCACTCTACTAGGCTCATGCAGCTCACTTTGGGTAGGGGCTAATTATACCACAAAGTGGTAAGCATAAGAGAGGGGTGTGCATTGGGGGAAGGGTACCTAATGACTTTGGAATTCAGATCTGTGTTTGGAGAGAACGAGGTAAACTCATTGTGTTGGTAATTTTGAGCTGTACACATTTTATAGTTGTGTGTAAGGATATGGGTCATTACTAATGACCCATACATTCCTAATGTAAGGGAAGGGTCATTCCTAGCTGGGAAGCTTCTAGTATCATCTATTCCACAGGGCCTCAAAGAGGCAAAGTACCTATTTGAGAGGACGGGCACTCTTCGTATTTTCAGAAGTAAATCTTCAAACCAACTGCTTAAAAAAGAGCCTTGTGGATAATGTGACCATACAATTTAATATTGACTTTGTCTGGACAAATGAAAGATTGGTGGGACATTGGGACAACAAACCCAAACAGGGAATGTCTCAGGCAAATAAAAAATATTTTCGTCCGATTTATGGAAGGAAAAGTGCCCAAGGCCTTCTATGAGGTGATGGTGGGAGAGTTCATTTGGTTGATTTTGCACTGAGGAGAAAAAATATCAGAAATCAAAGAGGAGTCCTGTTGCCTTTTCAAGGGTAAGTCCGGATAGGCCAGGACAATGGATTATAAGGATCTTAAAAGGGCCAGAAATCTTTAGCACTTCAATTTTTATTTTTAAAGATTCCATACTTTCCCATTATGATTAATAATAAAACTCTTTAAAGAGTCTTTGTATTGGGGGTACCTGGGTGGCCCAGTCCGTAAAGCCTCTGCCTCCAGCTCAGGCCATGATCCCAGAGTCCCCAGATAGAGCCCCATGTAGGGCTCCCTGCTCAGTGGGGAGTCTGCTTCCCTCTCACCCTCTGCTCGGGCTCTCTCTCTGGCTCTCCCTCTCTAATAAATAAATAAATAAATAAATAAATAAATAAAATCTTTTAGAAAAAAGAGTTTTTGTATTGGTCTTTAGGGACAGCAAAAAATGGGGCTCTGGGAAAATAATATGTCATTCGGCTATCACCTTGGGTATCACCCCCCACCTTGGATGATGGTGGGGGAAGGAGCAATGGAAGAAGTATTTTCCAAGAAGAGAATAAAACTGCTTTCAAGAAAGAAGTCTTTGCGAGAACAGACTACTTGGGTGTGTGTGGGGGGGGGGGTATCTGGAACTATAAAGAAACACTGGGGACAGAAGAGACGTTGTGAAATACCATGGTACCTCTGCAGCCGGGTTAATAGGACCGTGGTCCCCGAGCGACCCTGTGCTGTGTGAGACCGCTGGGAGCAGTGTCCCTCGGGTCTCTGGGAATGAGACCATAGGCTCCTAGTGACACCGTGTGTCCCTGAGTCGTCCGTGAGAACGCAAGGGCTGCAGCCAGCCTCATGGCTGTGGAGGGAGAACCTGCACTGGGATGCAGGCAAAACGCTCTCAGCGCCAAGGGCGTGCCTCGAACACCACTGGCAGAAACCCTGCGCCGGGCCAGGTGCGCTCCGTGGCCAACGCTCTCCCCACCGCCCTGCCCACTCCCGTCCCAGGCCCGCCCACACCCCAGTCACTGCCTTAAGTCGGCCCTCCGCTCCACTTCTCCGCGGGCACTGAGAGCTAGGGTCTCCGCCCGCTTCCCGCTCCCGAGGCCCGGGCGCGGGGCGCTCCCACTGCGCGTGCGCCCTCCGGCTGGAAGCCCCCCGCGCCCCTCCCCCTGCGGCCGGACTTGGTACGGCCGGGACGGCGGTTGGCGTCCTCCGCGGCTCCAGCGAGCGGCGGGCTTTTCAAATCTTACCTTTGAAGGAGTGGCGGAGGCTCTGGCTGTGGCGCTGGAGATGGAGGGGCACACCGTGAGGGGTCCCGAGCTCCGCCTGGCGGGCCTTCCCGCCCAGCAGGTGAGTGAGGAAGGGCCCCGCTTCAAGTCCTCAAGCCACCGTTGTGCCTGGTCGTCGAGAAACCCCCACCCCGCGTCTCCTATTCAGTGGAGGCCGGAAACAAAGGGAAGGACTAGGAGGCCGCACTTTTGAGGCTCCAGGGGAGCTTAGAAATCTCCTCATCCCCCACGGCCCCCGATTTCTTATGGAGGAGACAAACGCGAATGGGGAAGCGATGCCAGAGTTCCGCCGTGCGCTTCCGGGCGCACCTGCCCGCTGCTTCCCGCCACCCTCCAGGGTTTGGACGCCCCCAGTGTAGGCGCTGCAGGGGGAATGGAAGCTGCGGGATTTCCAAGAAGCCCATCCGAGGCCAAGGGAGGACAGTTCGCTTAATACTCGATTTGACAGCAACACAAGTACTGGAGCGCTGTCTACGCAGGACAGAAACTTGAGGAGGCAGGGTGCAGGAGCAAACTTCAGCCTTGGACCTTTAGAAGAAGTTGGTTTGATAGTGGATTCTTTTTGAATTGGATAAGAAAGAAGTTTGATAGCTTACTATTTCGCCATGTAAAATGTGTGTTAGAAACCTTTTTACTTAATAGAGACCAACATTTTTTCTTGGGAAATCAGTTATTAAAATGTTATATTTTCCTCTTAACCGTAATTTGAGTCTTAAAAGAAAACGGATGTCTTTAAGCTGGATCTTCACTATTTTAATATCCACCTTCTTTTACCTACTTCTGAGATAGATTAAACCATCTGAAAATACCAGTTTCGTAGGTCAAAATTGGTAGTCTATTAGCAATTTTACATGGTCCAACCGATAATCTTTGTTTAGAAACCTGGCAGAGCTTTTCCTTAGAAACTTATTGTTAGAAACCTTAGTAGATACAACGTTGTTAGTAAATCTTCAATAATACTGAGAAAAATAAAGCAAGACATTAAGAATCATTATGCAAAGTCCAACTCTTTTATTAGTAATGCTGTTTTATGCCAGCATTTCAAAAATTTCAAACATTTTAATGTAAAATACTTCTTTTTGTCCTATCCCTTATGCACTTTAGGCGTCCCGATTGCTAACAAAATCTTGATTTCTAGTGAATTGGCAATCTGTTGAGGTTTTTGTATTACATAGGTGTTTGTATAGTGTTCGAGTATATTTGTTAAGCTGTGTGCAGCAGTAATATTTAGGAATTATACAGAAGAGAGAGGAGGATAAGGTCATGAAAGAAGTTTAGCTACATGGAATGAAAATAAATATTTAAATATACACAAGGGCTGGGTTATTTTCATGTGAGAAGGTACAGTATTTAATGATTTCTTAGACAGCAAGAAAAGCAAATACTTGAGTTGTGGAATTCCTTCTGTTTGGATCTTGGATAAAAATTGCAAAATAGTAATAGGTTTCAACCTAATATTGAAGGTAAGAGAATTTTGTACTTGACTAAGTGAATTTTTATTTTCTGTTTTTCCTTTGATACTAATGAAACTGCCATCTAATAGGGATAGGACCAAAAATTCTGGGGTGGTCATAGCACTAGGGAAACACTTTTACTCAAACCTTGGAGTCATCTGTGAGCACACACAACGTAGAGTATTGGCTTTGGAGTCAGATTAAGCTCAAATCCAACTCTGCTTGTTGTATAGTCTTGAATAAATTATCTGTCTTTTCTAAGTCCTTAGTTTCCACAGTTGTAAAATGGGCAAGATGCTTATCCCAGAAAGTTGCTGGGAGTTGAGAACCTCTTTAAAATATTTAGCATAGTGCCTAACACTCAGAATGTGCTTGAGAGAAAACTGTTTCTCTTACCATCTTTTGTCCCATTCATCTGAGATGTTGGGGAAGCCACTTACCTTTTCTTACAAATATTTAAGTTTTTGAAATCTTAATAAAGATGAAATTCAAGAAGTAATGCTATTGATGCCAGTGGGCCGGTTTGGAGGACCCAGAGGGGGTCCCACAGGACCAGCCAAGAGGGTCCTTAGCTTCCTGCACATGCAAATCTCACGTGAGCCCGCAGGAGGTGAAAGAGTTTATTGAAGATAGAGAGAGAGCAGATACAGATGAATGCCCAGGAGACTCAGAAAGAAAAGGAACACGAGTCTTGTCTTAGTTTGGGGTCTGAGGGTTTTTATTAAGGATGATGGTCTGGTGTATGTGTCCTCTCAGGCGTCCAGGAACCGGTTAGAACAAAGATGAGGACCCAGGTGTTATTGCTTGGAGCGTGGGTTGGGGGGTGCCTTGGTGTCTAGGTGTTTAGCACTGGTGGTCTGGAATACACATATGGTAGATCCCTCCAGTCATTCTCATCTGGTTCTTCCTTAGAGGTTATCTGTTCGAAAGAAATTATGAACTCCTTGTCCCTTACAAGGAAGACATACTCTATTTGCATTACAAGGCATGTGTAAAGTGGGGTGTGGGTGCAAGCCCTAGCAAGAATAGAAGCAGGAAAAGGAGCAAAAAGCAGATTTTTATGGAGTTCTTCAGTTTCCCTGTCTCATTATCTCATTTCAGTAAAGTAAATGTATACAGAAACACGAATTGAAGAACTCTTTCTCTAATGACATTCCCCAAAATGACCACTGTTAATGATTTCCAGACTTTTTCTGTACATAAACAATTCTTAAAATAACATGCAATTTCTTTTAGAAGAAGGATGTATGCTGTATATACTCTTTTGCAATCTTTTTCATCACGGGCTCTTAGCTAACATGGTTTAACTATATCCATTAAGTGAGTGATAGTTTCTATCTGGATTACTACAGTTGTCTTACTAGCAGCCCAGCTTCGTTTTTTTTTTAAGTCTGTGCTTAGTTTCAAAACTAAGGCCATTTTCTTTGCACTTCCTTTGTCCCATTCTAGCTCTTCACACCTAGTATCTTTATGTTTTCTACATAATCTAGATTTTCACTTTTAAGTCCTTTTCCTATTTCATTTTTAGCCTTGCCTTGTCCATTTATTTATATCAGCCTGACTTTAGATACCTACATGATCAGGACAGTGCCATAAGCTTCATTTGACTTGATTACAAGGTAGCTCTCATTTAGAAAACCGAAGAAAAAATGGCAAGAGGAAGGTTTCCCCCCCATTCTTTGCTCTTTCTGGAGACTTGTTTTCAGACACTTCTAAGAGGGATGTATATAAGCTTTTGTCTTGGGTCCTACTCAGTCTTGACTCTGCCATTACGGTTGAGGCAGCAGCAGTAGGGATTTTAGCTCCCTCCTATTCCACTTTGAGGTGAGTTAGCATCATCCTTGAGTGCTCAGTCTGTGCCCTCGTTACAGGGTCATTGTTCTCACTGTGGATAGCACATCAGCTCTGACTCCAGGAGAACTTTGCACCCCTTACTAACTAAAACTAAGTTCTTTGACTCCATAAAGACTTTTCTGGCTGTAGTAATATCACTTGACCGGAGAGATTTTCTCTGTGAGTGAAGTATAGATGTGTACTAAAGTTGCATGGAGAACACAAAAGTAGCATTCATTCGAAAGCATATATACACTTAACAATTCATCCTACTCATGTCAGCCCTTCCAGATCCACATCCGCTCACTGTAGAACAGGGGAGGTAAGCTAGTTTACTATGAATGTAAATTTGGCTCGGTTAGGGATCAGCGGACTCTTTCTATAAAAGAACAGATAGGTAAATATTTTCAGGTTTGTGGGCCTCATGGTCTTAGTTGAAATTACTCAACTCTGCCACGTAGTTTGAAAGTAGCCTTAGATAATACAAATGGGCATGACTGTGCCCCAGTACAAGTTTATTTACAAAAAGGCAAGCATTGACTAGGCTATATTTTGCTGATCCCTGCTCTAAAGGATAGAACTCTAATGTTAATATGTTGGATATATCTCATTTCCTTAATGAATATTTAACCTTACAAATAAGGTAATTTAAAAAAGAAGCCCTAACTTTGCATTTCATTTCTGCACTATTTCCCAAGCCTCTATAATTTTATAGTCTTTATTAATAAGTGATGAAGAGCAGACCATCTTCATTTATAAGATGGGAACCTTAGAATCCCAAACCGATTCTTTAATGTGTTTGTGGCCACCTACTGGTTCCTTAAGGTTGTTGCAACTTTCCCTATTGCTACGGAATTTCAAGTCCTACAGCGGTGGATCTCTACCCTGGTGTACGTGAATCACCAGAGGAACTTTAAAAAAACAGCAACAACAAAAACTCAGACTCCACCTCCAGAGAGTCTAATTGTTTTGGGGTGAGTCTTAACTTAGGTACTTTTATAAGGCCCTTCCTCTCCCAGAGATGATTCTAATATGCAGCTAGCTTTAAGAACTGCTGCACTGGTTCAACAGGCTGCTTCACAGTAATATTTAAAAAGCAAAATTGAATTTAATGGAAGCAGATGGTATTTGTTTATATTTGAGTTGTGCGGTAAAGCTATTCATCCTGGCTTGACATTGTTCCCTGTGTGCACTCTCCAAAGCTAACCGGCCTGCCAGAGCTTATTTCTATAGACATATGGGTCACATAGATAATTATTATAATTAATTATTAATTACATTAAAGAAGAATTTACTTTGGGACTGACAAAGTCATAAAAAGATGAAATGGAATTGTTGAAATTGAGCTATGTGTAAAGAAGGAAAACCAGTAAATGACTACATTTATATAGTATATCAGTTTTGAGTTCTACTACTAAAGAAGGTTTTTATGTGGTAATTACATGATGTAAGTACAGAAAGTAATTAAACAGATCTGTTTTTCTGCATGTGAACAGTGCATTTGATTGATTTGGATAGTCAAGTTAAATCATCTATTGCAACTTCTCTTTTAGGGTAATTTTCATAGACTTGCTCTCCTAACTTTTAGGTTTTCCTTAGAAAAGATTGTCTTTTTAATATCTGGAACTTCTGTAATTAGATTCCATTTACATTTTTTTGTACAGATTTTGATCCAGTTAAAAGGTAAATTATAAGGATGGTCACCTTACTTTTTAGAAATAGATATACTGGAGCATTATTATGTTTGTAATATAGTAAAGAGTATGCAATGATTTATAATTTTTTAAAAAGCCACTGTGAATTAAATCAGAATAGTACGTTGCAGTTTATAGAATTTTAATGTTACATGTGTAACTTGTATATAGAACCAGGCCATTACAAAATCATTGTGTGGAATAAAAGACTTTCAGAACTAAAGTGATTTAGTAGTTTCATGATGACTCTTAAAACTAAAGTAAACATATCTAAAAATGTATTGTAAATCTCTGTTCCATCCAATAGCTAAAGCTTCTGACATTTTCTGGGCACAGTGCTTTCACTCTTGCTTCTGAGATTTTATTTACATTGGCTTATCATGGTCGCTAAATCTTAGTCCCTTTTCCAGCATCTTCTCCTTTAGAAATTTTTTCCTTGGTTAATTCAGTGTAATTAACCACATTTTGCCATTCCACAAAACAACTTATATAATATGTGCATGTGCTATATTGCTTACATTAGTTACTATGTTATTGTATTAGATTCCTGAGGTTGTCCTACAACAAATTACCAAAACTGGGTGGCATTATATATATATATATGGCAGGCCCATATTCCTGCTAAGGGCTGTGGGAAGAATTCTTCCCTTGCCTTTTCCAGCTTCCGGTGGTTGCTTGGTGGTCCTTGGCTTGTAGACTCATTACTCCTATCTCTACTTTAGTCTTTGCATGTAGTTTTCTCTGTGTGTGTCTCTTTCTTCATTTGGCTTTCCTATAAGGACACCAGTCATTGGGTTTGGGCCCATACTACTCCAGTATGACCTCATCTTAACTAATTACATCTGCAAAACCCTATATCTGAATAAGGTCACATTCTGCAGTTCTGGGAGGACAGGAATATTTGGGGGACATTATTCAACCTTGTGAAATTATGCTAAGGATATGTAATGTTTCTCACCCTTGTTTCTGTTCTTTTTCTCCACTAGGTTGTAAAGACTTCCTAAAATAAGAAATTAAGGTTTTGCAAAGAGCATTTTCACACAGCTATATCTTTTGTGCTATTATACATTAAAACTTTGTTACTTTACCAATATGTTATAACATTAAAATGATGTCTAGTACATTTTCCATCTATTGGGGTAAAAAGAAATGTTATAATTTTGAATTTTTGCTATCTTTTAAGAATTCTTTTCTCTCTTTTTTTTTTTAGGATTGCAGCATTCAAGAAAAAATAGATTTAGAAATTCGAATGCGAGAAGGAATATGGAAAATCCTTTCTCTGAGCACTCAGAAAGACCAGATCTTGCACGCAGTTAAGAATCTCATGGTATGCAATGCTCGAATAATGGCTTACACATCGGAGCTACAGAAATTAGAAGAACAGGTTGCAAATCAAACTGGAAGATGGTTAGTAACATAGTTTTCCTATGGCTTTTAATGTACTCAAATATTTGAATAAGAAAGCAATATAATTTTAATGTCAAATATCAAATCACCAAACTTTAAAAAAAAAATACACCAAAGTAGTCTCTGATATTATAAACATTTTGGCAGTAGAATTCAGAGTAAACATAATATTATAGTAGCAGTTTTCACTAGGAAGTTTTGTTGTGTTCCAGATTATAAAATGAAGTGGTTAAGAAGCAAGAACTGAGGGAATATTTTAAAAAGGACCAAGACTGGGGCCCCTGGGTGGTTTAGTCAGTTAAGCCTCTGACTCTTGATTTTTAGTTCAGGTCAGGATCTCAAGTTTGTGAGAATGAGCATCGCCTAGGGCTCCACACTCAGTGGGAGCCTGCTTGAAATTCTCTCCCTCTCCATCTGCCCCTTTCCCCCCATGCTCTCTCTCTCTCTCAAATGATAAATAAATAAATCTTAAAAAAAAAAAAAACGACCGAGACTGATAGTTGAGTATATAGAATTGTGAATTAAAAAAAAAAACAAATTGCTTTAAAAAATGCTAATAAAGAGGTACTAGTTGAGAGTAATGGAAACTTAGGTGTAGACATTGAAATGCACACTCCTTTCATATGGTGAACATAAGTCCTAGAGAGACAAGCAACCTACTCAAGGACATGTCACTGGCTAGCGACAGAAGCTAATGAGGGGTTGCTTACGATTTGCTAAGTATCTTCTGGTCCTTGTTCTCTCTGTTACTCTGTGCCGCCATTTTATATCAGGTCTAGGATTTGTATATGAAATTTACATCCTATCCCATTTACAATGCCAAGTGTTCTTGAACCTAAAAATTGACTCAACTTTATTGGTTTCTTTTCTCATATAAATGGTCCTACATCAGCCATTGTTGATCAGTGCTAAAGCTCTAGCCCTAGTGAAGAATTTCTTGTTATACCTTAGTGGCCATTGTATTGTTCACAGTGCACTTCTATTAAATTCTTGAAACATAAAAACACAGGTTACAGAAGGAGATTTTTGTAAAAATAAAATGTTGATGAGATTGTGATATAATAAAGACTTGTGTACAAAGTAACTATCTTTATTTGCTGTTCTGCTTTCGGATAGCTACTTAATCTTTTTGTGCCTCAGTTCCTTCATTACGGTTGGCAAGATAATATTTACATTTTGAAAATTAAGATTACATTAAAAACCTAATCTAATACTTTTTACATAATTATTATTCAGCAACTATCAAATAATTTTCATTATTATTTATCCCTGACATTATAAAATGAAATTATTCTTGTGTCATAATTTAGGAAAATATTTTTTTAGATGGGCACACCTTGGTTTAAGTCAGTGCCTCTCAAACTGGGTCACATATATCACTGAGAGTACCTGATTATGTGTCAGGAGGTATACAAAGCCATAGGGTAAATATGGCATATCTTCTTTATAACCATGAGATTTTAAGATAAAACATGAGAAATTTGAAACTGTGGTATAATTTGGGTTATTCTACTCACAGAGATATATGTTCTCCCCCCCAGCCTTTTAAGGACATTTTGTCAGAAGGGGGTTGTTTCAGTGGAAGAGTTGGAGAAGCACTGGTTTAAGTACAGGGTGGGACTAAACACTTGCTATTACATCATCTCTCACAGTTACATGAAATACTCCTCTGGGAATCATATCTGTCCTCCACATTTATGTTCTTTACGTATTTTTAGTGAATTGTGAATTAATCATTTTCTTAATTTGGTAGTATGACTTTTCTAAAATTACTGATTTAGAAAAATGTTAAATAAACTTAATCCTCATTGGATTGATAGAAAAAAAGATAGGAAAAAATATTTGGGACTCTCAACTGGAAATGTGTGTGATTTTCAGTTTCTTTTTCTTTCTTTTTTTTTTTTTTTAAAGATTTTATTTATTTATTTGACAGAGAGAGAGAGACAGCCAGCGAGAGAGGGCACACAAGCAGGGGGAGTGGGAGAGGAAGAAGCAGGCTCCCAGCGAAGGAGCCCGATGGCGGGGCTTAATCCCAGGACTCTGGGATCATGCCCGGAGCCGAAGGCAGATGCTTAACAACTGAGACACCCAGGCTCCCCTGATTTTCAGTTTCTTTAGGGATTATCTTCATTAGATGAAAATAGCTTTGCTGCTATACATACATTTATATTTGTTTATAATTCCTATACAAAATTTTCTCCCTTAATTATAAAATTATTTCTTTAAAGAAATCTGAATATTCTCTATGAATTCTTTTGTTTACAATTCCATTTTATCATGTGTAGATATAACCTGATGTCACTGGTCAAATATAACTAGAAATTATAATACTTCTTATTACATAAAAATGATCTAAATATTAAGGAGAGTCTTATGATAGTTTTTCAGTTTCTGGAAGAAAGTTATGTAAATTATGCCATTTGATTAGTCAGTCAAATATTTACTGAATACTACCTGTAGAACAATTATTAAGTACTGTGTTGGTATATACAAACTCAACAGAATTTGTCAAAATATGAGAATATTTGTATGTTGAGCAGTCAAATATTTTACCTTTAGAGACTCAGTGTTCTATTCCTTAGCTTGGTTTTGATAGTCTTTAAGGTAGAAAAATGCTTTGTTTTTACACTGCTACCAGAGTTAAAATGGCATTTTAATGAGTCTACTGCCTACCTCTAGTCTATCTTCTCTAGAATTTTAATATAAAATATCAAGAAATGAATATATCTAGGCTTTGTCAAAGAAGAACCAAGTCAGTATGAAATGGTAGGCTTGAGGAAGATCTGATGAAAGAATTGTATCCGAATCTTCTAGATTGTGAAGGATGGATAGAGTTTGGTTGGGCGAGTAGGAGGAAAGCAGCATTCCAAGGAAGAAAAATGGCAAAATAAAAGGTCTGGGTGAAAGATGACCATGAATTATTTAAGAGCAGTGATGAGATGTGTATGAGTTGAGGCTCAAGATGAAGCCAAAGTTGAAAAGCAAGGGGGAAGCAAGATTCAGGAACGTTTAGAAGGCTGGTTAACAGTTGTTAACTGACAGATTTCCAGGTGCCGGATATTATCTTAAGGTGTGCACAGATATCATGTTACAAACTGAGAGAGGTATAAACCTCTATTAAAGACTTGGCAACTGGGACTTTGCAGTATTAGATAACTGTTTCAAAGGACATACAGTGACTATGTGGCTAGGACGTGAACCCAGATGACCCAAAAGCCTAAGGATTGCTCACCCCTACAGGAAGTTAATGGGTGTTAACAGACAGCCTTCTAGGTGTCAAATAATTGTGCTAAGGTGTTCACAAATGTCACATTATAATCTGAGAGTTTAAACCTCTTCTGAAACTTTCCAGCATTCTTTTTGTCACCTTCATGCCTATTCTTAAGTTCTAACTTTTGTTGGCTTCTATGCTTTCAAGTATTGTCAAGTAGTATTCCTTACTTTGTTCAGTTTTTTTAGCCAACTTTTTATTAGGAAATTTCATATGTAAAAAAAAGAGTAAGAATAGTATGATAAAAATTGTAAGAATAATATATTCTCTACCTTGATGGACCAGTTAGTAGTTACCATAGAGGTTCATCTATTCTCCCTTCTGTCTTTGTATTATATGTAGACACATACACATGCACACACATTTTTTTTTGTATTGATCCATTTGAAAATAATTTGCAGACAACATGGCATGTACATCTCAATGGTTCTAAAAACAAACATTCTGCTACATAGCCAAAATATGATTATCATATGTAAAATATTAACAGTAATTCCGTAGTAATCATCTAATATTCAGTCTGAATTCATTTTCAGCTAGTTCTTAAAAGAAAATCCTTTAGAGTTGTTTTCCCAAACCAGAACTCAGTCAACGTTCATGTAGTACATTTGGTTATGACTCTTTATTTTCTTTTAATCATTTAACTTTTTTATAAAGACTTCTTGCCATTAATGCTTTGTAGAGTCTACACTTTAAAAAGATATCTTTTAAAAATATCCTGCATTTTCTATTTATTTAATTATCTCTTTATAGTATCATTGACCCTTTTCTCCTAATTTCTGTTTTTGCTGTATCTGGAATTTCGGTCTAAAGGCTTATTCATAAGACTCAGGTTAAATATTTTTTTGGCAAGAATCTTTTGAGGGGAGGTTGGGTAAGATCTGTGCTGCCAATGTGAGTGTGGTGGTACGATAGCTGGTGTTACCACTCTGTGTGCTACAGTTCTATCCCTTGGTTTGGATGGTAGTTGCCTGATTTTTCCTTTGTAATATAATGGTTTTTCCTTTGCAATTCATAAGTAATCTTTGGGACATTATATTGGGACTAGGAGAATATCCTGTTATCTAACTAGCTTTCACTTAGGGGTTATATCCATTTATAATCCTTGCCTACCTTATTATAATGGGGTTTTTAGTGATTATCTAACCCTATTATTTTTTCTACACTTTGTAGCTAATCTTCTGTAAGGAATGGCATTGCTCTCCTTTCTGTCTCCATAGATTCATGGATTGTTATTTATTCAGTGTGTTATCATTTATAGTCATTTATCTTTTGATAGATAGATAGTCTCAAATTTGTTTGATGGAAGTTCCTTCAGACTCACATCTTTATTCTTTTGACTTGCCTCTATTAGTCCTTACGAACTTCTTTACTTTCTAGCACAAAAAGATTACCCAGGCTTATCTTGTATCTTCTGTGCCTCACACCTAGAATCACCCATTTGTCTAATGTGTCTGGTTCCCTTTGATGGTGAATGGTATTTTGAAATCAAGATCTGGGCACTGGGTGTGCCTATTGTTACTGGGGATCACTACTTTTAGACCTTTTTAGAAGACATAGCTATGGGAGTGACTTTTTAAAAAATTACGAGTTTATATTGATATTTGTAGGTTTTTGTTTTCTTGAATTATTTTATATTTATCTTTTTTCTTATTCTGAAAATCTTAATTCCTAATAACAGTAATCTATCCCCTTATTTGTTTAATAATATGGTAATGTAAAGTAGTTTCATAATTTTAGTATCAAAATTATTACTGACAGTAAACCCAGCTAGGCAAGTTCAGGATTTCTTTGCAGTTCTTTTCCAACATACAGAAGTTACGAAATTTTCCAACATACAAAAAAGGTTGAAAGAATTGTACAATGAAGACTCATATACCCACCACCTAGATTCTACAAATAATATTTTAACTACATTTGCTTTATTCTAAATTCATCCTTCTGTTCATCCACTAATTCATCTTTTTTGTGATGTAATTCAAAGAAAGTTCTTGTGCGTGTGTGTCTATGTACATGCAAACATGTATACATTCCTGTGGATAGACAGGAGACCATGATTAAAAGTTATTGAAAATGATCTTTTTCTTTCTGAACGGTTATGTTATCAGTTTCATAAACAGAGTCATCAATTTTTTCAATTTGAATTTGCATTTTTTTTTTAACCCTTGGAATAAATTCTACTTCTTGGATACGTCCTGTTTCTTTTTCTCCAACTCTCAATTAGTAGTAACTACCTCAGCCTCCCACTCTAAGGGGCAAGGATTGTTAACTGATTTTTTTTCCACCATAGGTTTTGCCTGTTCTAGAACTTAATATAAATGGAGTTGTCTAGTATGTACTCCGTTTTCTCCTTCAGCATAATACTTTCAGGAGTCATTATGTAACCAGTGATTTGTTCCTCTTTATTGATAAGTAGTATTCCATTGTATGAATATACTATGGTGCCACTCCCTTATAGTGTTGACTCTTCTCTAATTTCATTTTACTTTTGGTTGCTTGCCAGTCCTTTCATGTAGTTGTTTAAGTAGTTTTTCCGGTTTTTATATTGTTTTCTGTGGGAAATGGAAGAGGAAGAGGTAGAGTTTTTCTAATATGAGGTACTAGGACATTACCAAAAGAGGAATTCGTTTTGTATATTGATCAAACAGATTTTTATTTTTTCTACTTTAAGGAATATTTTGTAATTTTCTTTCTGGCTTAATATAGCCAATTTTCATAACTTTCATGGGCTTTTAAAGTTATGTTTCTTTTTACCATGATGCAAAGTTTAATATACATGTTCAAAAGATCTATGTTGTTGATTGTTCTTGAAGTTTTCTATAGGGCTACCTCGGTGGCTCAGTTGGTTAAGTGTCTGCCTTTGGCCCAGGTGATGATCCCAAGGGTCCTGGGATGGAGTCCTGGATCAGGCTCCCTGCTCTCAGGGAGCCTGCTTCTCTCTCTCCCACTGCCTCTCCCCAGCTGTGTGCATTCTCTCTCTCACTCTCTTTTTTCAAATAAATAAATATAATCTTAAAAAAGAATAAAGTCTTCTATAACCTTGCTTATTTTTTGACCACTTGAACTGTCTTGGACTGAAAGATAGGTTGAGATTTTTTAATTAAGGTTTTTCTGTCTTATCCCTTGTATAGCTGGTACTTTCTGTTTTATGAAACATTTGGTATCTTTGCACTTGTTACATACATATGGTCAACTTTAGTATTGTTTAGTGTTCTTTTGTTGCTGTTGTCTCAGTGCTTTTTTAGACTTGAATTCTGCTGTTGGCTGTTAACAACAAGATCATAAACCCACGCATTCTTAGTGTTTGCATTTGTTTGGTTTATCTTTGCCCATCTC